>NC_090028.1:23166570-23366126 GCF_037176765.1 Anolis sagrei
TGAATGAAGGAAAGGAAGGAAGGGAGGGGAGGAGAGGAGAGGAGAGGAGGAGGAGGCAACATATGGCACACACAACACACAAAAGGAAGGAAGGAAGGAAGGAAGGAAGGAAGGAAGGAAGGAAGGAAGGAAGGAAGGAAGGAAGGAAGGAAGGAAGGGGAGGGGAGGGGAGGGGAGGAGGAGGAGGCAACACATGGCACACACAACACACAAAAGGAAGGAAGTCAGGAAAGAAGGAAAGAAGGAGAAAGGTAGCACATGGCACACACAAAACAAGGAAGGAAGGAAGGAAGGAAGGGAAGGAAGGAAGGAAGGAAGGAGGAAGGAAGGGGAGAAGAGGAGAGGAGGGAGAGGAGAGGAGAGGAGAGGAGAGGAGAGGAGAGGAGAGGAGAGGAGAGGAGAGGAGAGGAGAGGAGAGGAGGCAACATGTGGCACAACACAACAGAAGAACGAAGGAGAAGGGAAGGTGAAGGAGAAGGGAAGGGGAAGGGAAGGGAAGGGAAGGTAGAAGGGAAGGGAAGGGAAGGGAAGGGAAAGGGAAGGGAAGGGAAAGGGAAGGAAGGGAAGGGAAGGGAAGGGAAGGGAAGGGAAGGGAAGAAGGGAAGGGAAGGGAAGGGAAGGGAAGGAAGGGAAAGGGAAGGGAAGAAGGGAAGGGAAGGAAAGGGAAAGGGAAAGAGAAGGGAATAAGGAAAGGAGAAGGAAGGGAAGGGAGGAAGGGAAGGAAGGGAAGGGAAGGAAGGGAAGGGAAGGAAGGGAAGGGAAGGGAAGGGAAGGGAAGGGAAGGGAAGGGAAGGGAAGGGAAGGGAAGGGAAGGAAAGGGAAGGGAAGGGAAGGGAAGGGAAGGGAAGGGAAGGGAAGGGAAGGGAAGAGGAAGGGAAGGGAAGGGAAGGGAAGGAAGGGAAGGGTAAGGGAAGGAAGGGAAGGGAAGGGAAGGGAAGGGAAGGGAAGGGAAGGAAGGGAAGGGAAGGGAAGGGAAGGGAAGGGAAGGGAAGGGAAGGGAAGGGAAGGGAAGGGAAGGAAGGGAAGGGAAGGGAAGGAAGGGAAGGGAAGGGAAGGGAAGGGAAGGGAAGGGAAGGAGGAAGGGAAGGAAGGGAAGGGGAAGGGAAGGGATAGGAAGGGAAGGGAAGGGAAGGGAAGGAAGGAGGGAAGGGAAGGGAAGGGAAGGGAAGGGAAGGAAGGGAAGGGAAGGGAAGGGAAGGGAAGGGAAGGGAAGGGAAGGGAAGGGAAGGGAAGGGAAGGGAGGGAAGGAGGAAGGGAAGGGAAGAGGAAGGGAAGGAAGGGAAGGGAAGGGAAGGGAAGGGAAGGAAGGGAAGAGGGAAGGGAAGGGAAGGGAAGGAAGGGAAGGGAAGGGAAGGGGAAGGAAGGGAAGGGAAGGGAAGGGAAGGGAAGGGAAGGGAAGGGAAGGGAAGGGAAGGAAGGGAAGGGAAGGAGAAGGGAAGGGAAGGGAAGGGAAGGGAAGGGAAGGAGAAGGGATAAGGGAAGGGAAGGGAAGGAAGGAAGGAAGGGAAGGGAAGGAAGGGAAGGAAGGAAGGGAAGGAAGGGAAGGGAAGGGAAGGGAAGGGAAGGGAAGGAGGAAGGGAAGGGAAGGGAAGGGAAGGGAAGGGAAGGGAAGGGAAGGGAAGGGAGGGAAGGAGAAGGGAAGGGAAGGAAGGGAAGGGAAGGGAAGGGGAAGGGAAGGGGAAGGGAAGGGAAGGGAAGGGAAGGGAGAAGGGAAGGAAGGGAAGGGAAGGGAAGGAAGGGAAGGGAAGGGAAGGGAAGGGAAGGGAAGGGAAGGGAAGGGAAGGGAAGGGAAGGGAAGGGAAGGAAGGGAAGGAGGAAGGGAAGGGAAGGGAAGGGAAGGGAAGGGGAAGGGAAGGGAAGGGAAGGAAGGGAAGGGAAGGGAAGGGAAGGGAAGGGAAGGGAAGGGAAGGGAAGGGAAGGGAAGGGAAGGAAGGGAAGGGAAGGGAAGGGAAGGGAAGGGAAGGAAGGGAAGGAAGGGAAGGGAAGGGAAGGGAAGGGAAGGGAAGGAAGGGAAGGGAAGGGAAGGGAAGGGAAGGGAAGGGAAGGGAAGGGAAGGGAAGGAAGGGAGGGAAGGGAAGGGAAGGGAAGGGAAGGGAAGGGAAGGGAAGGGAAGGGAAGGAAGGGAAGGGGAAGGGAAGGGAAGGGAAGGGAAGGAAAGGGAAGGGAAGGGAAGGGAAGGGAAGGGAAGGGAAGGGAAGGGAAGGGAGGGAAGGAAGGGAAGGGAAGGGAAGGGAAGGAAGGAAGGGAAGGGAAGGGAAGGGAAGGGAAGGGAAGGGAAGGGAAGGGAAGGGAAGGGAAGGGAAGGGAAGGGAAGGAAGGGAAGGAAGGGAAGGGAAGGGAAGGGAAGGGAAGGGAAGGAGGAGGGAAGGAAGGAGGAAGGGAAGGGAAGGGAAGGGAAGGGAAGGGAAGGGAAGGGAAGGGAAGGGAAGGGAAGGGAAGGGAAGGGAAGGGAAGGGAAGGGAAGGAAGGAAGGGAAGGGAAGGGAAGGGAAGGAAGGGAAGGGAAGGGAAGGGAAGGAAGGGAAGGGAAGGGAAGGGAAGGGAAGGGAAGGGAAGGGAAGAGGGAAGGGGAAGGGAAGGGAAGGGAAGGGAAGGGAAGGGAAGGAAGGGAAAGGGAAGGGAAGGAAGGGAAGGGAAGGGAAGGGAAGGGAAGGGAAGGAAGGGAAGGGAAGGGAAGGGAAGGGAAGGGAAGGGAAGGGAAGGGAAGGAAGGGAAGGAAGGGAAGGGAAGGGAAGGGAAGGGAAGGGAAGGGAAGGGAATGGGAAGGGAAGGGAAGGGAAGGGAAGGAAGGGAAGGAAGGGAAGGAAGGAGGGAAGGGAAGGAAGGGAAGGGAAGGGAAGGGAAGGGAAGGAGGAAGGGAAGGGAAGGGAAGGGAAGGAAGGGAAGGAAAGGGAAGGGAAGGGAAGGGAAGGGAAGGGAGGGAAGGGAAGGAAGGGAAGGGAAGGGAAGGGGAAGGGAGGGAAGGGAAGGGAAGGGAAGGGAAGGGAAGAGGAAGGGAAGGGAGTGGGAAGGGAAGGGAAGGAAGGGAAGGGAAGGGAAGGAGGAAGGGAATGGGAAGGGAAGGCAGGAAGGGAAGGGGAAGGGAAGGGAAGGAAGGGAAGGGAAAGGGAAGGGAAGGGAAGGAAGGGAAGGGCAAGGGAAGGGAAGGAAGGGAAGGGAGGGAAGGGAGAAGGGAAGGGAAGGAAGGGAAGGAAGGGAAGGGAAGGGAAGGGAAGGGAAGGGAAGGGAAGGGAAGGGAAGGGAAGGGAAGGGAAGGGAAGGAAGGGAAGGGAAGGGAAGGGAAGGGAAGGGAAGGGAAGGGAAGGGAAGGGAAGGGAAGGGAAGGAAGGGAAGGGAAGGGAAGGGAAGGAGGGAAGGGAAGGGAAGGGAAGGGAAGGAAGGGAAGGGAAGGGAAGGGAAGGGAAGGGAAGGGAAGGGAAGGGAAGGGAAGGGAAGGGAAGGGAAGGGAAGGAAGGGAAGGGAAGGAAGGGAAGTGAAGGGAAGGAAGGGAAGGGAAGGGAAAGGAGGAAGGGAAGGAAGGGAAGGGAAGGGAAGGGAAGGGAAGGGAAGGGAAGGGAAGGGAAGGAAGGGAAGGAAGGGAAGGAGGGAAGGGAAGGGAAGGGAAGGGAAGGGAAGGAGGGAAGGAAGGGAAGGGAAGGGAAGGAAGGAAGGGAAGGGAAGGGAAGGAAGGGAAGGGAAGGAGGAAGGGAAGGAAGGGAAGGGAAGGGAAGGGAAAGGGAAGGGAAGGGAAGGGAAGGGAAGGGAAGGAAGGGAAGGAAGGGAAGGGAAGGGAAGGGAAGGGAAGGGAAGGGAAGGGAAGGGAAGGGAAGGGGAAGGGAAGGGAAGGGGAAGGGAAGGAAGGGAAGGGAAGGGAAGGGAAGGGAAGGGAAGGGAAGGGAAGGGAAGGGAAGGGAAGGAAGGGAAGGGAAGGGAAGGGACAGGGAAGGGAAGGGAAGGGAAGGGAAGGAAGGGAAGGGAGGGAAGGGAAGGAAGGAGAAGGGAAGGGAAGGGAAGGAAGAGGAAGGGGAAGGAAGGGAAGGGAAGGGAAGGGAAGGGAAGGGAAGGAAGGGAAGGGAAGGGAAGGGAAGGGAAGGGAAGGAAGGGAAGGGAAGGGAAGGGAAGGGAAGGGAAGGGAAGGGAAGGGAAGGGAAGGGAAGGGAAGGGAAGGGAAGGGAAGGGAAGGGAAGGGAAGGGAAGGGAAGGGAAGGGAAGGAAGGGAAGGGAAGGAAGGAAGGAAGGGAAGGGAAGGGAAGGTGAAGGGAAGAGGGAAGGGAGGAAGGAAGGGAAGGGAAGGAAGGAAGGGAAGGGAAGGGAAGGGAAGGGAAGGGAAGGGAAGGGAAGGGAAGGGAAGGGAAGGAAGGAAGGGAAGGGAGAGGAAGGGAAGGGAAGGGAAGGGAAGGGAAGGGAAGGGAAGGGAAGGGAAGGATGAAGGGAAGGGAAGGGAAGGAAGGGAAGGGAAGGGAAGGGAAGGGAAGGGAAGGGAAGGGAAGGGAAGGGAAGGGAGGGAAGGGAAGGGAATGGGAAGAAGGAGAAGGGAAGGGAAGGGAAGGGAAGGGAAGGGAAGGGAAGGGAAGGGAAGGAAGGGAAGGGAAGGGAAGGGAAGGTAAGGGAAGGGAAGGGAAGGGAAGGGAAGGAAGGGAAGGGAAGGGAAGGGAAGGGAAGGGAAGGGAAGGGAAGGGAAGGAGAAGGGAAGGGAAGGGAAGGGAAGGGAAGGAAGGGAAGGGAAGGGAAGGGAAGGAAGGGAAGGGAAGGAAGGGAAGGGAAGGGAAGGGAAGGGAAGGGAAGGGAAGGGAAGGGAAGGGAAGGGAAGGGAAGGTAAGGGAAGGGAAGGGAAGGGAAGGGAAGGGAAGGAAGGGAAGGGAAGGGAGGGAAGGGAAGGGAAGGGAAGGGAAGGGAAGGGAAGGGAAGGGAAGGGAAGGGAAGGGAAGGGAAGGAAGGGAAGGGAAGGGAAGGGAAGGGAAGGATGGAAGGGAAGGGAAGAGGAAGGGAAGAAGGAAGGGAAGGAGGAAGGAAGGTGAAGGGAAGGGAAGGGAAGGGAAGGTGAAGGGAAGGGAAGGGAAGGGAAGGGAAGGGAAGGGAAGGGAAGGGAAGGGAAGGGAAGGGAAGGGAAGGGAAGGGAAGGGAAGGAGAAGGGAAAGGGAAGAGGAAGGGAGAAGGGAAGGGAAGAGGAAGGGAAGGAAGGGAAGGGAAGGGAAGGGAGAGAGGAAGGGAAGGAAGGGAAGGGAAGGGAAGGGAAGGGAAGGGAAGGGAAGGGGAAGGGAAGGGAAGGGAAGGGAAGGAAGGGGAAGGGGAAGGGAAGGGAAGGGAAGGGAAGGGAAGGGAAGGAAGGGAAGAGGAAGGGAAGGGAAGGGAAGGGAAGGGAAGGGAAGGAGAAGGGAAGGGAAGGAGAAGGGAAGGAGGAAGGGAAGGAAGGGTAGGGAAGGGAAGAAGGGAAGGGAAGGGAAGGGAAGGGAAGGGAAGGGAAGGGAAGGGAAGGGAAGGGAAGGGAAGGGAAGGGAAGGGAAGGGAAGGAAGGGAAGGGAAGGGAAGGGAAGAGGAAGGGAAGGGAAGGGAAGGAAGGGAAGGGAAGGGAAGGGAAGGGAAGGGAAGGGAAGGGAAGGGAAGGGAAGGGAAGGGAAGGGAAGCCCCCAGAAAGTGCATGAAACAGAAAGGAACACAACACACTGCCAACCTTCCTTCTCCGCGAGCATCAAGTAATGGTGGAGCATTTTCTCAAAGGGGCATTGCAAAACCGTATCATTGTAAAGCAGAGAACAACAAATACCATCACATGACAGAATTGGCCATTTTGTCCATCTCTATCTGGACAATTTTTTTAAAAGTCACTTGCCCAGCAGCTGAGAAAGTCTGAAAAGAGAACCCTCTCCTTTAAATGCCAAGACCTCTCTACCCTACACTTGAAGCCTAAGTCATGTGATGAACACAGTAGGTTGCCATTTCTGAAGTGGTGGTTCAGTAATATTTAATGAATGTGATGCATTGGTAATAAGAGAATGTGACTTGTGCAAGGTTGGGTGTCCATGGCCCATCATGAAATATCCAAAGAACCGATTTTCTCAGTCAGAGGGGAAAGGATCCAAAGACGTCCAAGTCCTGTTCCTGAAACTCTCCTGCATTTACCCATTTTTTTGGTTTTGTTCCAATAACTTTTAGCTCTAATTTCAGGAGAAGATGTTTAGGATTAATTCCTTGTGTCTCCAACCCCCCCCCCCCCCCCATCATCTCCAATGTTTGTTACAGATGGAACTGAGTGACATAAAGGACACTTACATCAGAAGGAAGGAGATTCCCTTTAGCTAACCCGAACAGAAGTGGAATGGCCGTGAAATGCGCACTGAAAAATCAGGTACAAAAATGTAATCGCTTTTCACGAAAAAAAAAATTCCACAGAACAAGTTGCTCAAAGAATGAATGAATGATTTCATTTGATTTCCTCTACCTTTCTTGAGTTGTGATAGTTAAAGTGGGACCAAGTTATATTCATTCTGCAGTGTGGATGCATCCTTTAAACAGAGGCTGGATGGCCATCTGTCAGGGGTGATTTGAATGCAATATTCCTGCTTCTTGGCAGGGGGTTGGACTGGATGGCCCATGAGGTCTCTTCCAACTCTTTGATTCTATGATTCTATGATTCCTTCCTACTCAATCGTGAAAAGATATGGGCATCTCCGTTCACCTCTGTTCATCTCCTTGTATCTTCTAGGGCCAGGAAGAGGTCTACTTTATGAAGGGGGCCTTGGAGGAAGTGATGCAGCATTGTACCATGTTTAACAGTGGAGGCATCTCTCTACCATTGACGCCGCAACAAAGAGCAGTCTATATTCAAGAGGAAAAGAGCATGGGATCCCTTGGATTGCGGGGTCAGTCCACCTTAAGATTCAACATTGAGCCTCATGCCAACCAGGATGCTGGGTGTTGTTGTTCATTCGTTCAGTCGTCTCCGACTCTTCGTGACCTCATGGACCAGCCCACACCAGAGCTCCCTGTCGGCCGTCACCACCCCTAGCTCCTTCAAGGTCAGTCCAGTCACTTCAAGGATGCCATCCATCCAATCTTGCCTTTGGTCGGCCCCTCTTCCTTTTGCCTTCCACTTTCCCCAGCATAATTGTCTTCTCCAGACTTTGCTGTTTCCTCATGATGTGGCCAAAGAACTTCAACTTTGTCTCTAGTATCCTTCCCTCCAATGAGCAGTCGCGGGCTTTATTTCCTGGAGGATGGACTGGTTGGATCTTCTCGCAGTCCAAGGCACTCTCAGCACTTTCCTCCAGCACCACAGCTCAAAAGCATCGATCTTCATAGAATCATAGAATCAAAGAGTTGGAAGAGACCTCATGGGCCATCCAGTCCAACCCCCTGCCAAGAAGCAGGAATATTGCATTCAAATCACCCCTGACAAATGGCCATCCAGCCTCTACTTAAAAGCTTCCAAAGAAGGAGCCTCCACCACACTCCGGGGCAGAGAGTTCCACTGCTGAACGGCTCTCACAGTCAGGAAGTTCTTCCTAATGTTCAGATGGAATCTCCTCTCTTGTAGTTTGAAGCCATTGTTCCGCGTCCTAGTCTCCAAGGAAGCAGAGAACAAGCTTGCTCCCTCCTCCCTGTGGCTTCCTCTCACATATTTATACATGGCTATCATATCTCCTCTCAGCCTTCTCTTCTTCAGGCTAAACATGCCCAGTTCCCTAAGCCGCTCCTCATAGGGCTTGTTCTCCAGACCCTTGATCATTTTAGTCGCCCTCCTCTCGGACACATTCCAGCTTGTCAATATCTCTCTTGAATTGTGGTGCCCAGAATTGAACACAATATTCCAGATGTGGTCTAACCAAGGCAGAATAGAGGGGTAGCATTACTTCCTTAGATCTAGACACTATGCTCCTATTGATGCAGGCCAAAATCCCATTGGCTTTTTTTTGCCGCCACATCACATTGCTGGCTCATGTTTAACTTGTTGCCCACGAGGACTCCAAGATCTTTTTCACACGTACTGCTCTCGAGCCAGGCGTCCCCCATTCTGTATCTTTGCATTTCATTTTTTCTGCCAAAGTGGAGTATCTTGCATTTGTCACTGTTGAACTTCATTTTGTTAGTTTTGGCCCATCTCTCTAATCTGTCAAGATCGTTTTGAATTCTGCTCCTGTCCTCTGGACTATTGGCTATCCCTCCCAATTTGGTGTCGTCTGCAAACTTGATGATCATGCCTTCTAGCCCTTCATCTAAGTCATTAATAAAGATGTTGAACAGGACCGGGCCCAGGACGGAGCCCTGCGGCACTCCGCTCGTCACTTCTTTCAAGATGAAGAGGAAGCATTAGTGAGCACTCTCTGTGTTCGTCCACTTAACCAATTCCAGATCCACCTCACCGTAGTTTTGCTTAGCCCACATTGGACTAGTTTCCTTGCCAGAAGGTCATGGGGGACCTTGTCGAAGGCCTTACTGAAATCCAGGTACGCTACATCCACGGCATTCCCCGCATCTACCCAGCTTGTAGCTCTATCGAAGAAAGAGATCAGATTAGTCTGGCATGACTTGTTTTTGATAAATCCATGTTGACTATTAGCGATGACTGCATTTGTTTCTAAGTGTTTGCAGACCGCTTCCTTAACAATCTTTTCCAGAATCTTGCCCGGTATCGACGTGAGGCTGACCGGGCGGTAGTTGTTTGGGTCGTCCTTTTTTCCCTTCTTGAAGATTGGGACCACATTGGCCCTCCTCCAATCTGCTGGAACTTCTCCCGTTCTCCAAGAACTCTCAAAGATGGTTGCCAATGGTTCCGAAATGACTTCCGCTAGTTCCTTCAGTACTCTTGGGTGTAGTTGATCTGGCCCTGGGGACTTGAACTCATTAAGAGCGGCCAGGTATTCCTGGACGACTTCTTTCCCAATTTGGGTTGGATGTCCTCCAATCCCTCATCCACTCCATCTTGCTGAGGTTGAAGACTCTCTTTTTGTGAGAAGACCGAGGCAAAGAAGGCATTAAGTAGTTCTGCCTTTTCCCTGTCCCCTGTCAGCATTGCCCCATCTTCTCCTCGAAGAGGTCCTATCGCCTCCTTGTTTTTCCTTTTTCTACTGGCATAAGAATAGAAGCCCTTTTTATTGTTTTTAATGTCCCTGGCAAGTCTGAGCTCGTTTTTTGCTTCCTTCGCTCAGCCTTCCCTAAGGTCCAGCTCTCACATCCGTAGGTTACTACAGGGAATACCATGGCTTTGACTAGGCGGATCTTTGTTGCCAGTGTGATGTCTCTACTCTTTACTATTTTTATCAAGATTGGTCATTGCTCTCCTCCCAAGAAGTAAGCGTCTTCTGATTTCCTGGCCACAGTCTGCATCTGCAGTAATCTTTGCGCCTAGAAATACAAAGTCTGTCACTGCCTCCATATTTTCTCCCTCTATTTCCCAGTTGTCAATCATTCTTGTTGCCATAATCTTGGTTTTTTTTTTATGTTTAGCTGCAACCCAGCTTTTGCGCTTTCTTTCACCTTGATTGGAAGGCTCCTCAGCTCCTCCTTTATGGGTATCAAACCCATAAATCCCCAAACGTGCTGCTCTGCAATGAGAATACAGTGGAACCTCGACTTAAGAGTGTCTCAACTTAAGAGTTTAGAGGCATCGCTGGGTTTCACTTTGACACAAGAGCAGCATTTTGAATTAAGAGCAAGTGGTACAGCAAGAGTGCAGGGCTTTAGGGCTTCCAGGAAGCAGCCTCTGGGCCTCATGCTCTTGTCCGCTTTGGGAGATAGAATAACCTTATTGCCATTGTACAATAACATTAAATGCTTTTCCCACACTCATCACAAAAACAACACACTCATCCCTCCACACTCCCACCACCACTGCACAGCCCGCAAATCAAAATCATGGAGTCTGCTTTGAGGATCTTTGGGTTAGTTGATTTTGTGTGATTTTTTATTCCTGGCCTATTTGGCATCATGAAGAGAGAGATGGAGAAAGAGCAAGAGAGGGAGGCACGCTGGAAGGAGGACAGGATGAAGAAGGATAGGATGCTTCTGTCTCTTCACTTTGTGCGTTGGGCTTTCTTTGCGACAACTTTGTGCTTCCACCATTTTTAAGTTGATCTTTCTTTCTTTCTTGTTCCATGTGAATGTGCATGTAAAAACATTATTTATTATTTATAAAGTACATTTTTTTATCTTAAAATACATAACAAAAATGGGGAGGTTCAGGGAGCAAGAATTGGTTAATAGAATTTCAGTGCATTTCAATGGAAAAATTTGCTTTGAGATAAGAGCAATTTGAGTTAAGAGCTCAGTCACTGAACAAATTAAACATTTTATACCCTGCTTTATCTCCCGCAATAAATATACGCACATTAAAACAGGCCTAAATTTAAACAGTATTTAAAAATACCCAGTAAAAAATCATTAACTCAAGGTATCACTGTATATTGTATAATATTAATCCCGTCCACAAATAACTGAATCTGCAAAAAGTTAATCCTGCAATTGTGGATGGTCAATTGTATATTCTTCTAGCATTGGGTTTTATCTCTCTATCTGTTTTTTTTTTTTTTTTTTGTCAAGCATTTTGGAGAAAGTTACAACAGGAATATTCTCAAATCAATGAAATAAGAAGACATTGCCTCTGTCCCTTTATTCGTAGTGCTTGCTTTGGCATCTGGACCGGAGCTTGGCCGCTTAACGTTTCTAGGCCTTGCTGGCATCATTGACCCACCAAGACATGGAGTGAAGGAAGCTGTTCAAGTCCTCATTAAATCAGGAGTATCAGTGAAAATGATAACTGGAGATGCCTTGGAAACAGCACTGGCCATTGGTGAGTGAGATACCAAAGCTTCATTGGTAGGCCTTGATCCAGTTACTATTCTCAAAAATGGGGAGAAATTGAGGAAGCACCCAATGATATCCACAAAATCAAAAGAGGACAACATCTCAAGATGTTGAAAAGATATGTTTTATTCACTCCAACCTGTGGGTGTTCTTGAGATGTTCTTTACAATGTTTTTAACAACAAATGTTTTTGGAGTTCTCAAAACTGCAGAAGTTTATGATTTTTATGCGCTGCTCTTTTTCTCTAGTACTTTTCAATAAGGGTAAATCTCTTGAATCAGTTCTTGAATGGTTTTGTAAATCTCATAAATTTGGTTTTCCCAGGGTGAGGCTCATCCATTGCACTCTGGGTGTGCTGACCCCTGCGATTTCCCCAAAAGCAGGAAATGCAACTGTTAGGAATAACAGTTGGGTTGACTTCCTTCTCATATTTGGAACTTCCAGTGTAGGTGTCAGAGAATATAGTATTGATGCTCTTCACTTTCCCTTACCTGGGCAGGTACTCCCCAGATCACCAATGATTTATCAAGACCATGGGTTTTAGTTGTTGCATGCCTTCAAGTCATTTACACCTTATAATGATCCTAAGGGGAACCTATCATTAGGCATTCTGGGATTGAGAGCATGTGGCCCACTTAATGTCATCCAGTTGGAACAAACCATGGATGCAGACTATGGAATTTGCAAATTGGAATGGTCCTTAGAGAAGATATGGTCCAATTCAACACACATTCTACAATGTGAGATGTTACTATGGCATCTCTAACTGATGACTATGCAAGTTCAGTTTAAATCCAACCATTCCATATCAGATTTGGTCACCAGAAATTCCTCACCAACTAATATTTTCTTGACTGAAACAATCAACTATAACACAATGTTTGTTTGTTTTTTCATTCCAGGAAGAAATATTGGCCTTTGCAATGGGAAGATGAAAGCAATGTCTGGGGAGATGTTGGAGAACATCAGCGAGTCAGCCTTGTCGTCAACAGTCCAAAATGTAATGGCCCTTGAAGGGATTGTGTGAAGAATGGTGACTCTTGTTGAAATTACAGCAGGCTCATATACTTCTCTTTTTTTCTCTCCTCATGGTCTAGGTTTCCATCTTCTACCGAACAAGTCCCAAACACAAACTAAAGATCATAAAGGTATCTCCTCACCCCAAACAAGTGCCATCCTTGTATCTCTTCCTGGAATATAGTATGTTCCTCAATTTGACATCTGGCAACATGCCTAGGTCAGACATCCTCCGTCTCAATAGGATCCCTTATTATCCATCTTTTTGTGAAACCACATGAAGACTGGGAACATGTCAGTGGTAGATATTGGGGCCATACTATAATAATGAGAGTTTGCACCATTGTGATTATTATTTTGCTTCTGTTGTGCCCAGTTGGTTGTTGCCATTTTGCTCCATTTTGCTCCTTTGATTTCTCTTCTTCTTACAACTCATTACGGTGCAAATTAGGGAACTAATCATCTATGTCTAATTTTCTAGTAAAGCTCAAATTGGTATCTTCTAGCTACACGTGAGAAAGTTTCTTCCATTGCCCTTGGCATTGTACTACAGAATGACTCCTCCCCTTCTCCACAGACTCAATATCCATGGTTGAAAAGCATGCTCCAAAATATTCCCCATGGAAGTGTTTGTGGCCATCTCTAGGTTCTCCATGGTGATCCTATGCTTTGCTAACAGCCCATGTATAGCCACAATTCAGGGTTCACAATTATTCATGGTTTCAGGACCTGGAATACAGTATTTCCTCTGCAGAAAAGGGGGTCACACTGCATTGCGAATGGAAGGAAATACGCTGAAATTATCTCTGTGTTTTTCCCTTTTTGTTTCACCTTTCCTTTGCCCTTTGTCCTCATAGTGTATAAATTAGCATTGTTTGCTTTGTTGGCTGTGGCTTGCCTTGGTTGACATTTGCAGCAGTGAACTAGTAAACACAGCAGTTCTCCACTTGTTGGTCAGCTGATCTACTAATATATAGTCCAATGTAGGCTAGGCAAAACTACGGTGAGGTGGATCTGGAATTGGTTAAATGGACGAACCCAGAGGGTGCTCACCAATGCTTCCTCTTCATCTTGGAAAGAAGTGACGAGCGGAGTGCCGCAGGGTTCTGTCCTGGGCGCGGTCTTGTTCAACATCTTTATTAATGACTTAGATGAAGGGCTAGAAGGCATGATCATCAAGTTTGCAGACGACACCAAATTGGGAGGGATAGCCAATACTCCAGAGGACAGGAGCAGAATTCAAAACAATCTTGACAGATTAGAGAGATGGGCCAAAACTAACAAAATGAAGTTCAACGAGGACAACTTTGGCAGGAAAAACGAAATGCAAAGATACAGAATGGGGGACAATGCCTGGCTCGAGAGCAGTATGTTTGAAAAAGATCTTGGAGTCCTCATGGACAACAAGTTAAACATGAGCCAAAAATGTGATGTGGCGCCAAAAAAAAGCCACTGGGATTTTGGCCTGCATCAATAGGAGCATAGTGTCTAGATCTAGGAAAGTCATGCTACCCCTCTATTCTGCTTTAGTTAGACCACACCTGGAATATTGTGTCCAATTCTGGGCACCACAATTCAAGAGAGATATTGACAAGCTGGAATGTGTCCAGAGGAAGGCGACTAAAATGATCTATGGTCTGGAGAACAAACCCTATGAGGAGCGGCTTAAGGAGCTGGGCATGTTTAGCCTGAAGAAGAGAACGCTGAGAGGAGATATGATAGCCATGTATAAACATGTGAGAGGAAGTCATAGGGAGAAGGGAGCAAGCTTGTTTTCTGCTTCCTTGGAGGACACGGAACAATGGCTTCAAACTTCAAGAGCGGAGATTCCATCTGAACATGAGGAAGAACTTCCTGACTGTGAGAGCCGTTCAGCAGTGGAACTCTCTGCCCCAGAGTGTGGTGGAGGCTCCTTCTTTGGAGGCTTTTAAACAGAGGCTGGATGGCCATCTGTCAGGGGTGATTTGAATACAATATTCCTGCTTCTTGGCAGGGGGTTGGACTGGGTGGCCCGTGAGATCTCTTCCAACTCTTTGATTCTATTGATTCTATGATTCTATATCTCTTTCATTATGTTTTGTAATGATTCTGGAAAGGCTAATCAGAGGAAGCTATTAATTCATGTAACTCTCAAAATGCTCTGATTCCATCATTGGAGGTTATGTTAGGCAACATAAAATATATGTTGATTGACTGGCTGACGATTATTGCAGCAACCAAAAAATATATCTTCCCTGATACGCTAACCGAGTTTATTTCAACTATTTGCAGTGGCATATTTGTTCATTATCATTGTTTAGATGTGATCATATCGGCATGAAAAACTATCCTTGAACTAATATTGAATACATTGTACATAATGAGGGTTTATTTGAGTTTCACAATTAGGCTTCAGCTGAAATGGCCAATGCTCCCAAATTCTCCAAGTTCTATATTTACAAATTCAAGGATTCTATGCTGGGCATTCAATGCATTTCTTGATAGAAAATATGCATTAATCTGTTTGTCTCTTGTGTGTTTTTTCCCCCAAGAGCCATCATATGCATCTGAACATGGAATCTATCTTGGTGGATACTGATATTTATGTTCATTTGTCTCTTCCTCAGGCTTTGCAACAGGCAG
Source organism: Anolis sagrei (assembly GCF_037176765.1). Classification (NCBI taxonomy): domain Eukaryota; kingdom Metazoa; phylum Chordata; class Lepidosauria; order Squamata; family Anolidae; genus Anolis; species Anolis sagrei. Next base: position 23,180,988 of record NC_090028.1, read on the forward strand.
GAGCCATTGTGGGAATGACTGGGGATGGAGTGAACGATGCTGTTGCTCTGAAATCAGCTGACATCGGGGTCGCAATGGGGCGGGCAGGAACTGACGTCAGCAAGGAGGCTGCAAGCATGATCCTCGTGGATGATGACTTCTCAACCATCATGTAGGTGTCTCTTAGGTGAAGATTTGTCGTTGTCTTCAAGTCATTTCTAACTTATAGGGATCTGAAAGTGAACGTTTCGTAGTTTCCTTGGCTTTGCCTTCCTCTGAGGTATCACTTGTCCAAGGCCACCCAACAGGTTTCTGTGGTTGAATGAGAATTCAAGCCCTGGTTTTCATAGTCCCATTCCAAACCACTATGTCAAGTTGGCTCTCTGACCAACCACAAGCCAATTTAAAAGGGCTAAGAAACCACTGGAGTTGCAAAATTACACAATATCTCTCTTTCCTTTCCACCAGGAATGCCATCGAAGAAGGGAAAGGCATATTTTACAACATTAAAAATTTTGTTCGCTTTCAGCTCAGCACGTAAGTGGTTCTTGGCTTGACCATTAAGGCTAAACTAATGCTTACATATTACTTTTGGGGGAGGGAGAGGCTTCTGGGAGTTTTGAAAAGTAACTTTTGCAACTTTGGAAGGAACCCCCATTGGGACATCTGAGTCTTCACTAAAGGCTTAAATTGCACATCTTTTGTTTTCTTCTCACCAGGAGCATCTCCGCTCTAAGTTTAATCGCTCTGTCTACCATATTCAATTTGCCAAATCCACTCAATGCCATGCAGATCCTGTGGATCAATATTATAATGGACGGTCCCCCAGCTCAAAGGTGAGAAAAGGGGAATGGTAGTATCAGGGCAGTGGGAAAGATCTCAGTGTGAACCTTTTCCTTCTCTTATCTCAAATAGTTTCAAAATCTGGGCATAGTTTAATGGCGTTCTCATATGACAGTAGGCCCTCCACTTCCATGAAAGCGATGAGTGCAGGTCCTCAATGAAAGTGAAAAATGTTTGTTTTACTTATGAGAATGCTTTCCTTAGAAGCTGTAGGTCTTCCAGGACAATTCTATGGTCAACTTCTACCAGAGGAAATTGACCATAAAATGAAACGGGAGAACCTACAGATGGAAGATGACCATAAGATCACACTGGACCTACAAATGGAGGAGGTTGACCATAAAATTGAACCGGGAAACCTACAAATACCTAGAGAAATTATCTAAGAATCAAGATTCTCCAGCTCTATGATTTCTAGAGATAATATAACAACTCAAGACATCTGCAAAAATTAAACCCACAAATATGGAAGGTGAACTGCAAGTTTATGGGTTAAATTATTCCACAGGACTGAAATTTGCAATTATTTCACCTCCCAAAAAGTAAACATGGACACTACCAACTGCTACTGAACGTATGGTGTGATTTGTGTCTTGACAACAAGATTAAATGGCTCATGAATCTGTATCCTTATAATCACGTGTCTTTTTCTGGGACTTGAGAACAGTTTGGGTGTCGAACCAGTGGACAAGGACGCCATCAGACAGCCTCCAAGGAACATCACAGACACCATTCTCAGCAAGTCTTTGGTCTTGAAGATCCTCCTCTCGGCCACTGCCATCATCAGCGGAACCATGTTTGTCTATTGGAAGGAGGTGAGGAGGCCCAAGTCACATCCCTAAATATTTAGCTGACATTCTAAGTTATTGTTGAGCAATGAAGGGAAATTTCACAGAGGGGCAACAGAGGGGTTCGGCAAGATCCTCCTCAATGGATCTGCTGTGTTTAGATTCCTATAGAAAACACATCTTTCTGGTTTGATTTGTTTCTCTGGATTTTAACAAAACTTCTTGTCACTTTTTTAGGAGTGTGCGATATTTTTGTTAGTCCTCGTAAATTGGATTAAATTTGTTAAATTCGTATTTACAAGAAAATATATGACATATGGTCGTGGCCCACACCAAAATTGTAAGAATCAAAACTGACCCAATACTTTTTCGCTTGCATTTTATAAACCTCGAAAACTTCCCAAAGTCAATGCCATGTTCAGCGCAAGAAAGCAAAGCAAAGCCCAAAAGGCTGTCTTTCTTCTTTAAATGAATGGTGAGGGAAGCAGCAGGGAGAAAGCAGAGTTTGCTGAGAAAGAGATGGAGAAAGCACAGAATTCTGGGAAATACAGTTTGGGAAGGCAAGGAGCCCAATGCCAGAGAACTCCAAAGGCCCTGCCCTGAACTACATTTCCCAGAATTCTGCATAGCATCAGGAAGCCCAATCAGGAGAGGGAGAGATGTGATCCTCCGTTGCACATCCAGCCAATCTGCAAAAAGGAGAATGGGTTGAGACTTCTCGTAAGTCAATCTCTGCGCTGGGTTGGGAAGGAATCCCTTAATGGAAGTTCTATTGGTTCATATGAGACAGAGATAGTCAATGAGATAACTGTTGTGACTTCTTTTTTTTTAATTGTCAAAACTTTTTAAAAATTCCCTAAAACCAGTAGATGCATTAATATTTCTGAAAGTTGGGGGGAATGATCATAGAATCATAGAGTTGGAAGAGACCTGGTGGGCCATCCAGTCCAACTCCATTCTGCCAACAAGCAGGACCATCACATTCAAATACCTCCCCCACAACAGATGGCCATCCAGCCTCTGTTAAAAAGCCTCCAAAGAAGGAGCCTCCACCATACTCCAGGGCAGAGAGTTCCACTGCTGAACAGCTCTCACAGTCAGGAAGTTCTTCCTCATGTTCAGGTGGAATCTCCTTTCTTGTAGTTTGAAGCCATTTCTCCATTGTGTCCTAGTCTCCAGGGCAGCAAAAAACATACTTGCTCCCTCCTCCTTTGACTTTATCTCACATACCTTGTGTCGTTGTAGAGAAAACTCAAGGAGTTTGCTCTTGTAGTTTGTTTTTAAGAATTTAAGAATTCTTTGTTTTTAAGAATTTGTTTATAAAAACTTGGAGAATTCCCCAAAAATTCATGAATAAGTGAAACATTCTGAAACTGGATGGGATCACAGTGGTCAATTTGTTCTGCCCATTGTAGGAATTTCACCCCAATAGCTGTAAAATGAAGTAGAAAGGAGCCCCTGAAGTTTCCCTACTTGTGCAATTCCTGTAACAAAAAAGTCACAAAATTTTGTTACTCTAGTTATAGTCACGAAATGTTCACTAACGATACTTTAGAAACAAAATGCTGGTGCCCCCTAATTTTGTAACAGGTTTTGAAACATTTTTTCATCGCTTGCACAGCTCTATTTCTTATCCATCGCTGCATGTAGATTTAGGGCTATGCGTACACTGCTTGGCAGAACTGTGCCTCTAATCTTTCCTTTAGGAGAACGTCAAGGTGGCTGTGACTTTGCAAACAAAAAGACCATTGTGAGGCAGGAGACCTTGACTTTGCACATTCTCCAAACTTCCAGGCAAGAAAAAAAAGAGGATCTTTCTCTGACCGATGCCTCTTCTCACTTCCAGATTCCAGAAAGTGGCATAACCCCACGGACCACGACAATGACTTTCACGTGTTTTGTCTTCTTTGACCTCTTCAATGCCTTGACGTGTCGCTCTCAGGTGAGAAAGGGGTGTTTTACCCCAGATAAACCAAGCAATTGGCAAATAAAACGTATTAGGATACAAATGCTCACAATAGGTGCAAAATGGAAGTGTTAAGTGGACCTCATGGATAGATGCTAGCCCTGGCATGAGCAAACTTGGAACCTGCAGGTGTTTTGGACTTCAACTCCCAGAGTTCGTAACAGGCTCAGGCCCTTTCTTTTCCCCCCTCAGCCACTTAAGTGGAAAAGGAAACGGAAAATTAAAAGGAAAGGGTCTGAGGCTGTTAGGAATTGTGGGAGTTGAAGTGCAAAACACCACGAGGGCCCAAGTCTGCCCATGCCTGATTTTCCTCTGCTTTTTGGTGACTTGTTAATTGCCTTCTGCTGTTTCAACCTATGTAAAGTTATAGCCATGTTTTGGCTTGCTCCTTTTGGGTGGCATCCCCCACCCCAATATTGCTTCCATTCATTTTCTTGTATTTTTCCCCTCTCTAGACCAAACTGATATTAGAAATCGGCCTTTTCCGGAACCGCATGTTCTTATATTCTGTCCTGGGGTCCATTCTGGGCCAGATGGCAGTAATATACATTCCTCCCTTGCAGAGGATCTTCCAGACAGAGAATTTGGGTGCTTTGGGTAAGCTTGAGCACGGAATGCCTTTATTCCTTCATAGAAGGCTGGAGCAACTCAACTGGAGTCAATATTTGAACGAGTGACTATATATTTCTGTATCTGGAGTATGGGATTGGGGGCACTGTTTGAATAAAACACAGCCAATTCATACAGATCCTGGGCTGAACATAGTAAGAACATTTGACGCAGCTCCAATCCAAGCCCAAGTTCAAAATCAGAAACGGATGCCGAGTCATTACCATTTAAAAAAAATTATCTGAAGATTTCAGTCCACTTTATCCATTTGTGATAGTAATTATGTGTTTTTTTTCTCTTATCGGTAGACTTGTTACTCCTTGTGGCCTTGGCGTCTTCGGTTTTTATCCTTTCGGAGTTGGCCAAAATTGGCGAGAGGTATTGTTGCAGCCAGTCCAAGAAAGACCATTTCCCATTGGAAGCTGTGTGACTGCAAGACTAAATCAAGGCACAGAGAGACTTGTGGCAACTTGAAGACTCACGTGTGCTTTTGTGACTTGCAAACCCACCTTTCGGTGGTTCATGAAGCCAGATGTGGTGTTTCAATGACATTGTCAAATCCTGGAAGACTCTTTGATCCAGATAAAATATCTGCATACAATGCATGATCCATGAAACAATCACCAACCGATGAGATCTTTTCCCCCTTTCACAGACGGATCCATTAAAGCTTTTTCGCCTTACAATGACGTGTTCTACAAAGACAACCGGCCCACAGGAACCGCACTGTGAATCCATGACACCACCATCATCATTTTGTTTATTTATTTAAGTTGCAATAACACCTTTTGTTAATAAAACATGTCTTAAGGGCTAACAGGTGACTAGAGTTCTTAGCTGGAAGGGTCACTTGGTGCAGAAGTTCCCATACAGAGGCAGTTGGACATTTCTGTTGAATGTCTATATTCAAAGCCACATCGTGCACAGCTCCTTGTCCCTACAAGATGGCTCCATCTTGTTATGGCAACCCTATGGCAGGCTCTTCTTGACAAATTGTATTTTGAAGATGCTTAGCATGGCCTTCTCTGAAGGCTGAGAGAGTGTGACTTGCTCAGCAGACTTCCACGGCTGGGTGGAAAATCAGTTCTGAAACTACTATGCGCTTTGGCAACTGGATAGATCTATTACCACCAATACTACCATGCAATAAACTGCTTTGAGTTGGGTTGAGAAGAAGACTGTCTTAGAAATACCTTCATTAATAAATAAAGCAAGGCTGTACTGCCTACTAATTGCTTCAAAACATTCTTAAACGTGAGTTGGATGAGGGAATGAAAAGTTTCATCACGGTCTTTGCAGCCGATACAACAACCTTACCTTCTCCAAAGTCTGTCCTCATTAAGGCTTAAGATTGGCAGATCTAAAAGACAGTGGCATCGCGGTATAAACATTAAAAACCAGACATCCAAACACAAAATGTCATTAGAGTAGGACAGTCTTCTCTGTTTAAAGCATTTTCATTTTAAACATGAGTTGATTCAATCAATAGATATTACTGATTCTCAACATGAGTTGACATATAATTGCATTTGCTGCATGATTCACATGGCAAAGAAGTGTGCACTCTCAATTGTGAGCAACCACATAAAATTCTGATTTTTCCCTAGCCCCATTAGCTCTAAACCCTGGAATTAGCTTTCAAATCCTTTGAATGTTTATTGTTCGGAAATACCTACCAAAGACACTTAATCCTGGAGCTTTCCGATGCTTTCACTAGGCTTGACTGAAACGTGAGCCTCGGGAGGCAGATCGGAGCCATGATTCGTAAACATCGATCTGGACTGACCTTATTAACTGCCTAGCTGGCAACACATATATGCAAATTAGCCCAGTCTTCTGTCCTATTGCCAGGATTCTGGGAGTTGTAGTCCCAGTTTCCCAAATTTCAGATTATACACATTAACTGGAAACCAAAAAGGAAACATTCCATCTGCATGCTTACATGATTCCACACCCATAAACTGAAATCTGACCCAATTAGACTGCTCTGATTCCTAACATTTAATCTAATACTAGAGCCGGGAACTTTTCCTCTAATCTTCCCAATTAGAACTGGCTTTGGTTTGGTTTTCATGGAAGACAGCAATAATATATCAGGCATGGGCAAACTTTAGCCCTCCAGGTGTTTTGGACTTCAACTCCCACAATTCCTAACAGCCGGTATATAGTAGTGCCTGATCTATATAGTTTGGCCTTCAATTTCCATGATCCATCCATGTTGCCGATATTAGCTCAGCAATAGCTCCAATTAATACCCAAACCAGGCTCCCACCCCATTCCATGCAACCCGTTGATATATCCAACTGTTTGTGGATATAAAAACTAGGCTCCCACCCCGATCCATCCCACCCGTTGATATATCCAACTGTGGATATAAAAACCAGGCTCCCACCCCATTTCATGCAACCCCTGTTGATATATCCAACTGTTTTGTGGATATAAAAACTAGGTTCCCACCCCATCCCACCCCTGTTGATATATCCAACTGTTTTGTCTTCCAACAAAGCCCCGTCTCAATGACCACTCAAGCGAATGGGAAATACAAAGCTCAGAGACCCTCCCCCTCCCCCCAAAACTCTCCACTTTGTGCTCGAGGTCAGGCAAAAGCTTCCAGGCTTTATTCGGAGTGGTTGTTGTCCCCGTCTTCGTCCGGGACCCGCAATCCCTCGCTCTGGCGGCTCTTTCCAATCATCTCCAGCAAGGCATGAGCCTCAGGATCGGCGTCCAGGATGCTCTTGGGATCTTTCACCTGAAACAGAACCCAAAAAGAGAAGTTGGAGGAGGGAGAAAGGGTGGAAAGTCAAGAACAGAGTAGAGCAGGGGTTGTCAAATGTGATCGCTAGGGGCTCCACAGTGCAGTGCTGCTTCTACCTTCTTCCTCCTCCTCAGAAATGCAGGGAAATTAAAAGTTCGGAGCTGCTGGAAAAAAACAAGGGTTTGGACTGGATGGCCTCTGGGGTTTCTGTTGCTGTTGCTATTGTTACAAAGGCTGAATGGCCATCTGTTGGGGGTGCTTTGATTGTGATTTACCTGCATGTCAGAAACGGGTTGGACTGGTTGGCCCCTGGGGTTGCTGTTATTATTATTATTATTATTATTATTATTATTATTATTATTATTACAAAGGCACCAGGTGACCATCTGTTGGGAGTGCTTTGATTCTGTTTCTCCTGCATGAACGCAGAAGGGTGTTGAAGTAGATGCCCTATTTAGTATCTGCCACTATTATTATTATTATCATTATTATCAGAAAACGAAATGCTGGGAGAACAGGAAAAGAGATTTAAAGGTGGGCTTACAGCTAACCTTAAAAACTGTGTCATAGACACTGAGAACTGGGAAGCCTTGGCCCTTGAGTGCTCTAGCTGGAGGTCAGCTGTGACCAGCAGTGCTGCGGAATTCAAAGAGGCATGAATAGAGGGCAAAAGGGAGAGAAAGATCCATGTCTTTCCAATGAAAATGTTGGCATTTCTTCTTCTTTCCTTCCTCCCCTCGCCCACCTTAGGATTCAGATTTTTTAAAAACCCTTAGTGACCAAAGATTACGCTGTGATGCAGCATTGCTTCTCCATCCCTTTCAAGAAGCTGTTTAATAACCTGGTGCAACCTGTTTGGCAGGAGCAGCGAAGCAGGCTGTTGTGTGTCTGGCCGTCTTGCCAAACCTGTTCTGTTGTTTGCCGAGCAACTGAGAAGCAATGTGACTTTCCCTTGGAACAGCCTCAATGAGCCATAGAAAAGGCTTTGGCACAGCTTGACCGTGACCTGTATAGGGATAGTTGGTGTCTATAGCAATGTAGCCAGTGCTGTATAGGAGCTGATGGTAGGAAACAGCAAGAAAATACTCAGGATGATGTTCTTAGCAAGGTTAAAAAAAGTGGAAGAGGCATACTTGTATTGTTGCATCTCTCTCTCTCTCTATATATATATAAAAGTCAATGTGGTTCTGTCTGTCCATCTGTCTGTCCTGCAAAGGTTGTTTCTAGGTGAAGTGTCCCTCTATGATGTTGCTAGGAAGAAATTGGCCTTCTCAGTGGTGAAGAAGGGAGAAAGGAAAGAAAGAAAGAGAAAAGGGGAAAGAAAGGAAAGAAGAGGGCGCTCACCAATGCTTCCTCTTCATCTTGGAAAGAAGTGGCGAGCCAAGTGCCACAGGGTTCCGTCCTGGGCCCGGTTCTGTTCAACATCTTTATTAATGACTTAGATGAAGGGCTAGAAGACATGATTATCAAGTTTGCAGATGACACCAAATTGGGAGGGATAGCCAATACTCCAGAGGACAGGAGCAGGATTCAAAACGATCTTGACAGATTAGAGAGATGGGCCAAAACTAACAAAATGAAGTTTTGACAAATGCAAGATACTCCACTTTGCAGGAAAAACGAAATGCAAAGATACAAAATGGGGGACGCCTGGCTCAAGAGCAGGAGCGGCTTAAGGAGCTGGGCATGTTTAGCCTGAAGAAGAGAAGGCTGAGAGGAGATATGATAGCCATGTATAAATATGTGAGAGGAAGCCACAGGAAGGAGGGAGCAAGCTTGTTTCTGCTTCCCTGGAGACTAGGACGCGAAACAATGGCTTCAAACTACAAGAGAGGAGATTCCATCTGAACATGAGGAAGAACTTCCTGTCTGTGAGAGCCGTTCAGCAGTGGAACTCTCTGCCCTGGAGTGTGGTGGAGGCTCCTTCTTTGGAATCTTTTAAACAGAGGCTGGATGGCCATCTGTCAGGGGTGCTTTGAATGCAATATTCCTGCTTCTTGGCAGGGGGTTGGACTGGATGGCCCATGAGGTCTCTTCCAACTCTTTGATTCTGTGATTCTATGAGGGGGTTCACAAGGCAACAATTCAATGCCAACAACATCATAAAAACATTAAAAAGCATTAACACATCAATTAAAACCATGACAGTAGTAAAAACAATCATTTCATCTCCTAAATAAAAACATAATCCAATCTCATAGTCCAATTGTTCCATAATCCTATGTCTAATTACACTGCCTTTTCAAACACCTGCTCAAATAGCCAAGTTTTGACTTTTTTCGGAAAGTCAAAAGGGGGAGGGGGCTGATCTAATGTCCCTAGGGAGGGCATTCCATAGCTGAGGGGCCACTACTGAGAAGGCCCTATCTCTTGTCCCCACCAAATGTATTTGTGACACAGACGGAGTCGAGAGCAGGGCCTCACCAGATGGTCTTAACGTCCTAGATGGTTCATAAGGGGAGATGTGTTCGGACAGGTAAGTTGGGCCAGAAGCATCTTGAGCCTTCTCTGCCCAAAAAAGGGATGGTGCCTGACAAAACTACAGCTCCCATAATCCCACAGCATTGAGCCATGGTGGTTAAAATGGTATCAAACTGCCTTAACTCTCTAGTGTAGATGTAACCCTCAATCACAGGAGGAAGAAAAATATTTTTGTTTTGGCTCTCTCTCTGAATCTTTCCCACATTTTCTTCTAGCATGTGTGGCTTTTCCATTTCCAGAAAGAAAATAGCTGCAACAAATTATTATTATTATTATTATTATTATTATTATTATTGCCAGTGCTGAACTGTTTTAAGAGACAGGAACAAGGAAAGAGAGGAAGTGTGTGTTCTGAGGGTGGGGGCTACTGACTTTAAAATAGCTGTTATATTATTGACTTGGAAAGGTCACTTTCGCATTCATTCAGGTCACCAAGGCAGAGGACAAAGGAGATTAAACATCGCAGGGAACACAAACACATTTAAAAGCTTACCCAAATTTGTAAAACACACCAGAAAAGGACAACCAATAACTAACCACATCATAAAAGACATAAAGCAAATGACTTCATTCAGAGCTTGAAAGATAACAATCGCAACAGCAAGTAAGCAAACAAAACCAAGGAAGGGGTCTGGGAAACATTCAGAACTCTCTTCCGGCAGAGTCCCATAGAGGAGCATTTGGGATTTGCTAGGTAATATCTCCGTAATACCTGGGGGAGGGATTCCCTAGAATAATAATAATAATAATAATAATAATAATAATAATAGGGACTCGGAGCAGCTTCTATGGGGCCAAGCCTGGGCAACATATTACAGCAAAATAGAGGCAAATCATAAACAACAAACAACCCTCTGAGGATCTAGTACATCCTTAGAAAAACCATTTCAGACACATGTGCACAGAACCATGTATACAGGCTCCACAGTAATTGGGGTCTTGTTATATCAGCAGGCAGCTTTACGTCCCCTGTTGTTCACTGTTTCATTCTGAACTGCAATGCTTTGCGGATTACAGAACTGTGGCCAAGACACATTTTGGTGCCACAAATGTTAGACCTGTTTTGGGGTGTATTTGATCTGCTGACTCCAGCTCTAGTTTTTGAAATATGGAAGATATGCCATCTACACGCCACCCATAGAAAAACATGATAACCCTATCTAAGAAACTAGAGTTCATGAGGTCTATGGTTAGACCACACCTGGAATACTGTGTCCAATTCTGGGCACCACAATTCAAGAGAGATGTTGACAAGCTGGAATGTGTCCAGAGGAGGGCAACTAAAATGATCAAGGGTCTGGAGAACAAGCCCTATGAGGAGCGGCTTAAGGAGCTGGGCATGTTTAGCCTGAAGAAGAGAAGGCTGAGAGGAGATATGATAGCCATGTATAAATATGTGAGAGGAAGCCACAGGGAGGAGGGAGCAAGCTTGTTTTCTGCTTCCTTGGAGACTAGTACGTGAAACAATGGCTTCAAACTACAAGAAAGGAGATTCCATCTGAACATGAGGAAGAACTTCCTGACTATGAGAGCCGTTCAGCAGTGGAACTCTCTGCCCCGGAGTGTGGTGGAGGCTCCTTCTTTGGAAGCTTTTAAACAGAGGCTGGATGGCCATCTGTCAGGGGTGATTTGAATGCAATATTCCTGCTTCTTGGAAGGGGGTTGGACTGGATGGCCCATGAGGTCTCTTCCAACTCTATGATTCTATCCAAAGCAATTTTCTGAATCGGGACCCATAACAAACCCAGGAACAGGCCTCAAAACCAAGACAACAGCAAACATTATTTTTTGTTTTGGCTGTGTATGACGTTGGTCTTCTTCTTCCTAGCATTTGTCCCACAAATTTGCAGGGTCTGCTTGTTTGCTTCTTGCTCTCCACTTGTTCCTATCGGTCGCATCTCTTGTTGTGAGTCTTGCTTCAGCCATGTCGTGTTTCAAGTGGTAGAGCCAGCAGGTTATATGTCTGCCACGTGGCCTGGCACCTGCAACTTCCATATTCAGTGCAGTTTTTGCCACTGAGCCCTCATCACTGCTTTGCACACATCCAAACTATCTCAAGTGGGATTCCTTCATCTTCTTGGCGACTGGAACAACTCCGAAAATGGAGCACACTGTTATCATTTGGAATCCTGTCCTTCAGGACACCCATTGACCACTTGACTATCCACATTTCTGTATACCAACCCACACAATCTCTTCATTCATCTGGAGAGGCCCTGCTCACAATCCCAACTGCTTCGCAAGCGCAATTGGTGGGAACGAGAGACAGGGCCTTATCGGTGGTGGTCCCACGGCTCTGGAACTCCCTCCCCAAGGACATCAGGCAGGCCCCAACATTGGCAGTCTAAGAAGGAGCTTGAAAACGTGTGTGCCTTCCCAGAATAAGGAATCCTAAGCAATACGTCCTAAATGCACTTTACGAGAGACTTAGAACTGTCTGCACGCCCACCTATCCCTTAAATATCCATCCTATTTCCCTTGGACATGCCCAGCATCTTTAAATTTTAATCCTTACATTTGGCCCTGCCACAGGTTTTTAAAATGCATCGTGTTATTATTATATTGTTTTGCTTTGTTATGAGTTATTTATTGTTGTTCTGTTGTTGTTATGCTTTATGATGTATTTGGGCTCGGCCTCTTGTAAGCCGCACCGAGTCCTGCAGGAGATGGTAGCGGAGTATAAATAAGGGTTTATTATTATTATTATTATTATTATTATTTTATTATTATTATTGTCCACATTTCCATCGTGTGCAGTGCCTGCTCAATGGCCTTAGTGGTTGGCCAGCACTCAGTGACATATACAGTGACTGGTCTCACCACCGTCCTGTAAATTTTTGAATTTAGATGGATTAGGATATTCTTACCACACATTACGCCTGTCATTGCTCTCTTCTTCATCCATGAGGCATTTACACACCCATGAGCATCTGATAGTATGTCGCTGACAGAAGTGATCTTTCAGCTAAGGCATTTTGTTGACATTGATATTGATGGAGCCATCCTCTTCTGTTGGTCCAAATTCCATGGACTCGGTTTTTGAGATGTTGAGTGGTAGTCCAAAATATTGCAGATTATTTTTCCACACTTGCACTTGAGTCTGCAACTCTGCCCACAAGTTGGTGGCTAACAGAACATTATTTAAGGAGCTCCACTGGCTGCCGTTCATTTTCCGGTCCCAATTCAAGGTGCAGGTTCTTACCTACAAAGCCCTGAACAATTTGGGATCCGCTTACCTTCATGACCACATTTCTGTGTACGAATCCCACACGATCTCTTCGATGATTTGGAGAGGCCCTTCTCGTGCTCCCACTTCCTTCGCAGGTGTGATTGGTGGGGACGAGGTAAAGGGCCTTCTTGGTGGTGGCCCCCCGACTCTGAAACTTGCTCCCCAAGGACATTAGACATGCCCCAACTCTGGCAGTCTTTAGGAGGAGCCTGAAAACATGGTTGTTCCAGTGTACCTTCCCTGAATAAGGAAAACTCTCAGTAACATGCCCTCAAAATGCACTTTACCACTGATTTAGGATTGATTGCTTTCCCTCATCTCTCCTTGGAAGCCCTATACCAGTCATATCCTACCTTGTTCATGCCCAGCATTATTTTTTAAATTTTAATCTATTACATTTGGCCCAGCCATAGGTTTTTAAATGCTTGTGTGTTGTTGTTTACTGTTTATTGTTTATGTGATTTATATTAATTGTGTTGTATTGATTGTTTTCGTTATTGCTTTTGTTATTATGTACTGTGGGCTTGGCCTCATGTAAGCCGCACCGAGTCCCTTGGGGAGATGGTAGTGGGGTATAAATAAAGTTTTATTATTATTATTATTATTATTATTATTATTATTATTATTGACATACAGTAGTGTCTCTGGCGATTTCACCCATGAACAGCAACAGTGGCAGAGCCAATACTGGATGGACTCTGACTCGAATAGGGAAGGGCTTGCTGATTCCTGCTGTGCACCTTACCACACTTTTTGGATTCATGTACAGCATCTTCCTCCATCATATGTATTCATAATCATCCATTGTATGTATACGATGATAGTCATTATTATTATTTGCAAAGAACCTTAGATGCTGTTATATTTCTGTGGTTATTAATGTTCTCATGTTGAGTCTTCTGAGCAACCTTGGAGGCGTTGGCTGATACAATTAGGAGTAAGAAATATATTATTATTATATTTCTTACCCGCCTCTCCTCATGGCTCAAGGGGTGGCACAACATGGCTAAAACCATGCCATTGTAAACATTTTATATTAAGATACACAGAACAAAAGATGAAAATACCGTAAAAGACCCAACTTCCAGGGTGCACTCTGGGGTGCCAATGGTCAAACCCAAGCCCTTGCACTGGGCATGTTGAACAAACCCTCGATGCATGGAAAGGGTTTGTCTTGCCATTCTGGAAGCGAGAGGGGTCACTTACGTTGATGTCTCCCGGGGGGTCTCCCACTGCCCACACCTCCATGGCATTGAAGGTGAAGTTCTCCTTGGCTGAGAGTTGGGGGCTGTTGTAGGTGGTGCACCGTGGCTTGGCTTTGCTGTGTCCCTTCCCGTAGTTGCTGTCCACCCAGAGGCCAAAGTATTCGTGCTGCCCGCCCATTCCCTGGAAGGAAAGGGGAAAACACATAAGATCTAGGCAGAAAGTGAGATCTGACTAAGCACAAATAGGGATAGAAAATGACCAACCGACCAATAGTTAGAAGGATACCAGCATTGTTATCATCCTGTCCAAACCAATGGACCACTGAGGCTGGATCTGCACTGTCATATAATCCAGTTTCTGAATGCAGATTATCTGCTTTGAACTATATTATATGAGCCTACGCTTCCATATAATCCAGTTCAAATAAGATCATCTGAAGTCAGAACTGGATTATATGGCAGTGTAGATGGGGCCTGAGTGCAGTCTTTTGGAAGGAGATTCACACTGATCGCCTTTTTCCAGTTGACCTAATGTCCTATTATTATTATATTCAGGGACGGGCTGTAGCACAGCTGGTTAATCGCCAGCAGCAATAGATCACTGCTGACCAGAAGGTGGCAAGTTCGAATCCCAAATCATGTGTGTGTGTATACACACACACACAAACACACACACATATATATATCCCCAAACAAAATGCAAGCCATAGGACTCTAATGCCAACTGTAGCTGCCAAAAGAGTCCCGTTCAGAGACCAGCTCTGTCAGGAAATGCTTCATACTCACAAGTCCGTTCGGCATCGTCTGCTGCCCGTGGTTCAAGTACATATAATGGTCATTGTAACCCGTTTGAGTGAACACGCCGAGCACAGGGGACACGGAGAAGAGAAAGCATTCGTTGTTGCCTGTAAACAACAGAGGCCCGAAGAGATTAAGAGGGAAATACATAACAGACAAGACGTGTCATTGGGATCATTTCCTAGATGCTCTTGGTCTCTCCCATACATTTCCAAAGCCTATGCTTTGTGGAGGTTGCAAAGCTCCTTAGAGAAATACTGCAGAATCAAAGCTAAAGACTGACACCTACTGGGCGAGAATTGCCATCTTGTATATAGTGAGTGATCATGATTTCAAAATTGAGCCAAACCTTCCCTAAGCAGGGTTAGCCCTGGTGAGGACAGTTAAGAGTTGTTCAACAGTGAAATATATTCCCTTGGAGTCCAGGAGAGCTGTCTTCTTTGGAGATCTCTAAACAGAAGCTCTTTGGCCATCTGCTGGGAGTGTTTTGATTGTGTCTTCCTAATCTGGCGGAAGAGGGTTGGACTGGATGGGCTTTTGAATCCCTTCCAACTCTTTGCTTCTTGGATTTGGAGCACAATGGCAGGACATATTCTACTGTCTTCTTCCCATCCTGTCTTCCTTTGGAGGGCTTTAAAAAGAGGCTGAGTGGCCATCTCTTGGGAGGGCTTTGATTGTGTCTTCCTACCTGGCGGAAGGGAGCTGGACTGGATGTGCTTTTGGGTCAATTCCAACTAGGATTCTATCACAAACTAAACATGAGGCAACAGTGCAATAAAAAAAACTACTGTGATTGTGTCTTCTTGCTTGCCAGAAGGTGGTTGGATGCTCCCTGGGGTCCTTTCCAAGTTTAGGATTCTATCACAAGCTGAACACGAGCCAACAATGTGATGTAGCACTAAAAAAGCCATTGTGATTGTGTCTTCTTGCCTGTCAGAAAGGGGTTGGACTGGATGGTCCCAGGATTCTATCACAAGCTGAATATGAGCCATCAGTGTGATACAGCAGCTTAAAAACCATTGCAATTGTGTCTTCCTATCTGTCAGAAGGGGGTTGGATGGCCTTTTGGGTCCCTTTCAACTCTAGAATTCTATCACAAGCCGAATATGAGACAACAATGTGATGAAGCAACTAAAAAATCCATTGCAATTGTGTTTTCCTGCATGTCAGAAGGGGGTTGGATGGCCTTTGGGGTCCTTTCCAACTCTAGGATTCTCTCACAAGCTAAACAAGAGCCAACAGTGTGATACAGCAGCATAAAAATCATTGTGATTGTGTCTTCCTGACTGTCAGAAGAGGGTTGGATGGTATAATAGATATAGGGAAACTTATTTGATAATAAAAACCCCAACGCTGTTCCACCAAAATATAACACAGTAGGGGGATTCTTATTTGGGAGAAAATATTTAATCTCACCAAAACTATAAAGGATCGTGAGGCTTTCTTTGTGGAAATAAAAATAATCCCCAAAAGCAGCAAGACACCGCTTAGATTGTGGAGCTCCTTCTGTTCAAGGAGCTCCACTGGCTGCCGTTTATTTTCCGAGCCCAATTTAAGGTGCAGGTGCTTACCTACAAAGCCCTGAACGGTTTGGGAACATCCTACCTGCGTGACCGCATTTCTGTTTACGAACCCACGCGTTCACTGCGTTCATCTGGAGAGGCCCTGCTCGTGATCCCGCCTGCGTCGCAAGCGCATTTGGTGGGGACACGAGACAGGGCCTTTTCTGTGGTGGCCCCCCCGACTCTGGAACACCCTCCCCAAAGATCTTAGACAGGCCCCTACATTGGCAGTCTTTAGAAAGAACTTGAAGACCTGGGTGTTCCGATGTGCCTTCCCAGAATAGGAAATCTCCAATACCAAGTCCCAGAAGCACTTCATTAGAATTAAGATTGCCGCACACTGCACACTGCACTTACCCTATAATCCTTATATACCACCTGTCACATCAGCACTTTTAATTCTGTACCCATTACTCTGGCCCGGCCCAGTTTTATTGTGTTTTGGTGTATTGTTTATTGCTTGTTGTTTTGTTGTTTAATATTGCTTTAATTGTTTTTAATTTGCTTTAGGTTTTGTATTGTTATGCTGTATATTGAGGCCTTGGCCTTTGTAAGCCACATCGAGTCCTGCGGGAGATGCTAGCGGGGTACAAATAAAGACAATAATAATAATAATAATAATAATAATAATAATAATAATAATAGATTTTAATGTGGCTTCTGAGATTTACAAGCCCCAAAACCAAAAAGCTGTAAAGAAAGCTGGCACTTTCTTCCTGGCCAAAAACCCCTTTTTGAAAGCGCACTGGCACTCACCCACTTAGAAATGCTGATAAGCCCTTGTCTTATTTGAGGTAACTTATGAAAGAGTGTGATGGTATTAGCCCTTCGGCTTGTGTTTCTGAGGTACCCTTTTAAAGATAGTTCTTTAAAACAAATGCTGCCACCATTAAGTTCTTGAATACTGCTTAAAGCTGCTTTTGAACCTTTAAGCCCAGAGGCACACTTGAGTCAGATGTAATGAAAAATAATCAATGAAGTTTATTTACAAGAACAGGAACAATTTAGGTACAAAGCTTGGCTGTTTCAGAGATTTGTCTTGAAAGCATGTAGTTACATAAACAGTTCTGACTTAGTTACACAAGAAACTCTCCTTTCTCCCTCCACACAAGAATACTGACAGGATAGTTTCTCTGACAATAATTCTTAAACCAGCACAGATAGTCCTAACCTGGATCTATCTCTCTGTTTCTCAGCTATCTTCCTAATAGCTGTAAAGTCCTCACTAGCTGTCCTTGCTAGCAAAACTGGTCAATCTCAGGCCTTTCTCTCTAACCCTCTACACCACTCCAAAATCCTAACACCCAAGTTCAATCTCCTGACAGGGATTTAAAAATCTCTCCTTAAAGACAATTTTTCCCTCTTGCCAAGTTAGGCCCCGCCCACTCTAACTTAGCCAATCACATTCCTCTCTCGCATTTCCCTCCAAAGCTGCTCTTACTAAGCACACCCCCTCTAGGAAATGAGCGACCAAAATTGATTCCCCTCCCCCCCAGCACCTTCTCCAAGATGGCTGCCGAATCTCTTGGGCCTACTTTTCCAAGGCCTCTCTAAGTCTAACTGGTAGTGGATTCACTACAGATGGCCTTTGGGGTCCCTTCTAACTCTGGAATTCTGTCACAAGTTTAATATGAGACCCCCTTCTGCCAAGAAGCAGTAAAATCGCAAAGCACAACAGTGTGATGCAGCAGTGAAAAGAGCCAATGTGGTTGTGCTTTGTACTGCATGGCCCTTGGTGCCTCTTCCAACACTTCTATAATGGCAAACTCTTTTGAAAGACAAGGCTTGGAAATCAGCAAACAATGAAAAAGCAGAGAATGTTGGTGTGCAGAAGTTATTGAAACTATGTATATGTTTAACTGTTAGAATATATTCGTGTTGGTAACAGCCGCTGAGAGCTAGAGTTAACTGCTTGTATCCACAGTGGCATTGCCAAGGAGACCAGGCAAGAGAGTGAGAAGTGGGCGGAGCCTAGCAAGAGAATGTTATCTGCGTCTTTGAAAAGAAGCAGTTAAGTTGGGAGTTAGGAGTCGGAGTTAGCAGTTGAGAGAGGAGAGTGGAGAGTGAAGAAGCAGTGGGTGTGAATAGCCAGAGGTTTCTTCAGTCTAGGAAGGTTGAAGGGGGAAACCTAAATAGTTTCTTTAGTCAGTGAGGACTAAGGGAAGCTTGTTTAGATCACTAGTCAGGGAAGAACTAGAGATCTAGGATTTGATCAAGAAGAGATCAAATCGGAAGGCTATTCACATTAGGAAACATTGTTAATAAAGTGCTTCACTTCAGTAAAAGACAATCACAAGTTGTGGCATTGAGAAGAGTAAACTGTATTGCAAACCAAGTCACATTCAAAGTTCTCTAAGTTATTCCAAGTTATTTAACAGCCTGCAACCATACACTTTGTACAAAATAAACTTATTAACTTTTGTTGAAGACCGTGTCATCTCCATTTATCTGCATCTGGGGAGCCAGATCTCATCGGCAATACCTCACGTTGTTGGCAGTTACCTGAATTATATCCATAAATCATCCACATCTGCATAATTGATGGCAGAATTTAAGAACAGTCTATACAATTGGTGACAGAGGGTGGGTTCTTTAAAGTTAAAAATCCTATACCTGTCTGTTGTTGGAATTGCAGCACCTTCGCGATTGGCACAATTGTACAACTGGTGCGTGCAGACTTCGCAAATTGGTGGCAGCCCTGTACAATTGGCTAGCATCTTCGCAGTTGGGATCCTTACCTTGGAACTGTGGCTTGACCTCCCAGGAGCAAGAAGAGAATCCCCCGAAGACGTAGCCGTCGGCATCCCGCAAGACCAGCAGGCAGGGCCCCTTGTGGACGATGTGGCCGCAGAGCTGGGAGAAGCTCTCCCCATGGAGCTGGGAGGAGAAGAGCAGCCGCCACTCCCGCCGCAGCTCCGAAGGCAGGCAGGAATTGATGTACGCCACAGAGGGGAGGTCCAGCAGGCTGACGAAGCCGGCCCCCTTCATCCCTCGGCACTCCGGGAGCAAGCGGGAGGCACCTTGGCTCGGCAGGAGGGAAGGCCCAGCCAGCAGCCCGTGTTGGACGATGACCCCGAGGAAGGCGGAGACTTGAGGGACCCGGAAGAGCCAATCCTCTAGGCTGCTCTCGTCGTAGGTGGCGTCCAGCGCCTGAGCCCCCTCCAGCCTCTTCCCATCTGAAGCAGAAAATAAGGGTTGTGTTGGAAGGTATCACCCAAAGGCCATCCAATCCAACCTCCTTTATTCTGCCAGCCAGGAAGACACAACCAAAGCCCTCCTGAGAGATGGCCACCCAGCCTCTGCTTAAAAACATCACACATTTTCCACTCCATTATACATATTCCACTGCTGATCAGCTTTTACCATCAGGAAGTTCTTCCTAATGTTTATGTGGAATCTCTTTTCCTTACAACACAATAGCCCACTTGTACACAAAAAGAAAAATAAAACGGTTCAGCCAATAATGTGACTGGTGAAACTTATTATACAGTTCCAAATCATAGCATTCACAAAACAATATTATATGCGTTTGGTAAAGTCACTCAAAGAAGTATCAACGCCGTATGTTCTTGCGTCTAGTTGAACATAAATCCGTAGTGCACGACTGGTTTCGGCCTCACTCCAGGCCTTCCTCTGGTGGACTAAAATTATATATATATATATATATATATATATATATATATATATATATATATTTGCTGTAAATAAATTCATTGAACATCATGTACATAAACACATATAAAGATACATATACATATAAAGATACATATTATCAAGTTATGAACTTGATAATAGGGGGAACAAGTACCAAGTTTAAAACCTTGTAAGTATCTTTAAGCATGTTGAAATATATGACGCTGAATGGATGTATTTACAACAAATATTGATGTATATTTTCTGTAAACCTCTGAACAAACCTCTACGTCTGAGGATTTTTGCCGCAGATGTGGGTGAAACGTAAGGAGAGAATGTTACTGGAACATGGCCATACCGCCCGAAAAACTCACAACAACCCAGTGATTCCAGCCATGAAAGCCTTCAACAACACACTGGGACATCCTTTCTAATATTTAAACCTAGCTCTCACATTCCTGATTCTCAGCCTTCTCGCTTCCAAGCTCCCGCAGTCATTCCTCAGAGTTATTCCTTGGCTTTCAAATCTCTGAACCTTTTGGCCTCCTTCTCTGGACACATTCTGGTTTGTCAATATCCAGGCTTATCTTATGCATAGAACCAGTAGGGTGCATATTTGGGGGGAAATTATAAGTAGGAGACTGAACTAGAAACTGGGTGTATGTTGGTCTTAAGTTCCTGCTTCCTTGCACAAACCTCATTTTAATTTCAGCTGTGAATGAAAACCAAAACAATCATGACCTTCCTCTTGTCTCACCTGCTGTTTTCAGTTCGGATATAAGCTGGGAAGCCAAAGCTTTCACTCCGGCGGTGGAATTTTGCATATTCTTTGGATTCCAGCCCTTCAGCTCATTTCTGTAGTTTAGAAAGTGGACCACAGAATGGACCAGGTCCTCTGCAAACTTCAACAGAACAAAGACCAAATTTCAAAACAGAAAAAAAGGAAACAGAACTCCCAACAAGGGCAAAAATGAGCCCATTTGGACAGGCGAACCTACGCAATCTCTTTGATCTTCCGGAGAGGCTTTTCTCTCGCTCCCACCCGCATCTCAAGTGCAACTTGCGGGGACGAGAGAGAGGGCCTGCTCTGTGGTGGCCCCCCAGCTCTGGAACTCACTCCCCAGAGATATTAGGCAAGCCCCCATGCTAGCAATCTTCAGGAGGAACCTGAAAACCTGGCTATTCCAATGTGCCTTCAGTGACTGAATGTAAGAAACTCCCTGACCAAACTTTGCACTAAATGTCCTTAGAAGCACTTTATTAATGGTTCGTGCAATTGAATCCTCCCTCATTCTTGGATCCTCATCCTGATTATTTGCATCATCCTATCTCCCAGAGTTTTTAAAAGTTTAGCCTTGAATGTGGCCCTGCTCAGTGAAATCCTCTGTTTTTAATTGCATGTTTTATAATGTCTGTGTCGTTTATTATATTTCTTTGCATTTTATGTATTTTATTTTCTGGTATTGTTATGTTTTTGTATTACAATGTATGTACTGCACTGATGGGCGTGGCCTCATGTAAGCCGCACCGAGTCCCCAATGGGGTATGGAGCGGGGTATAAATAAAGTTTTATTAACAACTGAAAGTTGGTGCAAAGTACAACAAAATGTCCAATATCCCTCTTCCCTGCAAATTCTTTTCAGCAGTTTCTCAAAATTTCATTAAGGCAAGTGCCCTCAAAACACACATATATGTATACACCCTTTCGTGAACTCCTTTCCCTCTCCACCACCCATAAATGTAATATTTCCCCTCCTTACCCCAAGGATTTGACTTCCCTTCACAGTCCCGCCAGCCTTGGAGATCATTTTCATGACAATGCCCTTCTTTTCCTCAGCGTTGCCTTTCAAGATTGCGGACATAAAGACAACAAACTGCTCCTTCGTCACCCGGCCACTGGACCCAGGCGACTTCTCGGTCAGTTGGACACTCGTCATCCCATCATACAGCCGAATGACCATCGATTCAGGAAGAGCACCCTTGACATGGTCCTGGCCAAAGAAGGAAATGCAGCAGTCAAATTCGGCCATTCAGGACACACTGGCTCCTACTCAGATGGAAGTGGTGGCACAATCCATATTGCTGCCTGGAATTCCCCTGTTTCTCAGTGGTGTTCATTATTTACTATCAGCCCCCTTACTGTCCTCCTTTCGCAGGGATTTGAAAACCTGGATGTTTCAGTCTCCATTTTAGAACGCCCACTCTCTAGGTTCCCTGATAATATTTTGTTCTCTGCACTTCATCCAATACCTGGCCCTATCCCATGTCTGGCCCTTTAAGAGCCTGGTCATGCCCACTGCACTACTGGCAACCGGTTTTGTTGAGTATTGTTTGGATTGAGTTCTAACATTGCTGTTTTATACTCTTATGTTTTATTTAATTGTGCTTTTATCTGGATTATTATATTTAACTATGTCTTTATTTTAATTGTGTTGTTGTTGTTGTTGTTATTATTAGAAACACAACAAGATGAGTCCACGGCAGATACTCTGCTGGCTGTTGTATTGGATCACACGTTGGACACTTCCCAAGGGCCTAGGACTGTGTGATGTACTGGCGAGTAATGCGTTCAGATCCTAGTAAGGTGGCCTTTTGCAGCTGGCAGATGGTAATCTTGTCAGCACTGATTGTATTTAAGTGCAGGACAAGGTCTTTAGGCATTATGATTATGATTATTATTTGAAACACAACAAGATGAGTCCACAGCAAACACTCTGCTGGCTATTGTATTGGATCACACGTCGGACACTTCCCAAGTGTCTAGGACTGTGTTATGTATCAGCAAATAAATGCGTACAGATCCCAGTAAGGTGGCCTTTTGCAGCTGTCAGATGGTAATCTTGACAAGGTCTTTAGGGACTGCACCCAGTGTGCCAATCACCATTGGGACCACCTTTACTGGTTTGTGCCAGAGTTTTTTAACACGATCGCGAGATCAGGAGTATTGTGCTCCAAAACTCTGTCTGTCTGAATTCAGAAGTCCCAGAGGAGTTTGACGTGTTCATTCTCTGTAGCTTTTTCAGGCTTGTGATCCCACCAGTTCTTTGTTGCAGCAGATGGTATTTGTAGCACAGGTTCCAATAAATCATCTGAGCAGCGGTGTTCTGCCTCTGCTTGTAGTCTGTCTGCGCAATCTTCTTGCAGTAGCTGAGGATGTGATCTATTGTTTCATCTGCTTTCTTGCAGAGCCTACACTTGGGATGTCGTCGCCTTTTCAATTCTGGTTTGGATGGCATTGGTTCTAATGGCTTGTTCTTGGGCTGCCAGAATCAGGCCCTCCGTCTCCTTTTTCAAAGTTCCATTTGTGAGCCACAGCCATGTTGTTGTTGTTGTTGTTGTTGTTGTTATTATTATTATTATTACAATAAAACTTTATTTCTAGACTGCCCTCTTCCCCCCGCCCCCCGCCCAATGGGACTCAGGGCAGTTCACACACTCAAAAAGGCAAGTATTCAATGTCTCAGGTGAGTATAAACATATCAAAATAATACACAGTAAAGCAACAGTAATAACAGTGAGCTTACAACAAAGAATTAAGCAATGTGATGAAAAATAAAACAAAACAATCCAATAAGACACAGTTAACTAAAATATATGTAAACATTACAACAAATATCCTAAAAGTAATTTAAAATATAGTTACATTGAAATGTATCATGGCAGCCTAGACAATGATTTCAAACCTGCGTGATTTAAACAATGTTTTAGTAATTCTATATTTTAACTGCTTCTATCATTTATTACTGTTGTTGGCATTGAATGAATTGTGAAGCCGCCCTGAGTCCCCCTCCGGGAGTAAGAAGAAAGGGATACAAATAGGAGAAATAAATAAATAATCTGGATTATATGACGGTGTAGATTATCCAGATTATCCATCCATAGATTTAATTTCCCTCTGAAGGAAAATTGTAAGGCTGATGTGGCTCTTAATGAGAAAAAGTTTGACACCCCGTTCTATGCCCACCTATCCTGACCCCTCTGTGATGTACAGTGATCCCTCACTTACCGCAGGTGTTATGTTCC
The DNA here is from genome assembly GCF_037176765.1 of Anolis sagrei. Taxonomy (NCBI): domain Eukaryota; kingdom Metazoa; phylum Chordata; class Lepidosauria; order Squamata; family Anolidae; genus Anolis; species Anolis sagrei. The sequence continues at coordinate 23,204,859 of NC_090028.1, forward strand.
AGGACCACCTGTGATAAGTGAAATTCTGCAAAGTAGGGACGCCCTCTCCCTCGCCCTCTTTACCTTCTTCTTCCTCCTCTTCGTCACTGCCTGGGCCTCTTGCTGCCACTTCTGGAGAGATTGAGGAGGCAGCTGAGGCATTGCGGGGCCCAAGCAGCGGAAAGAGGCCCAGGCAGCAACGAAGAGGAAGAAGAGGAAGGAAAAGAGGGCGATGGAGGGGGTGTCCCTACTTCGTGGAATTTTACTTATCACAGATGGTCCTGGAACGTAACACCCACAATAATTGAGGGACCCTGGCTCTTCTTCCTGCTTTGCCCTCTTTACCTTCCCCAGGTCGGGCCTGTGGGTGGGAAAGGAGGTGACGAGAAGGAGGAAGAAGATAAAGAGGGTAAGGAGGGACAAAGAGCCGGGGGCGGCCACCTGCTGGGAGGGGTTTGCGGGTGCCCTCCTTGATGGCAGAAGGGGTCGAGCTGGGTGGTGGCCTTGCCCCCCTCCCCCCAACCCCAGGGTGCTACAATTAATCCGGCTTTCCAGGCGGGCTTCCTTTCCAACACCCCCATGTCACAAGAAATTCAATGTGCAGATTTGACAAATATGAATTTAATATGATGTGTGGGAATGAATGGAAGAATGGAAGGTGGATGTATGAATGGAGTTAATAATTTTGGAGACACCAGTATGATAGCGGCAGCCTGGTTGTTAACCGGGGCTCCTTACAGAGAACGGTCATCCCTCCTGTTTAAGGAGCTCCCACTGGCTGCCTTTCATCTACTGGACCCAATTCAAGGTGCAGGTTCTTACCTACAAAGCCCTGAACGGTTTGGGACCCGCCTAGCTGCGTGACCGCATCTCTGTATACGAACCCACACGATCTCTTCGATCATCCGGTGAGGTCCTGCTCTCGATCCCACCAGCATCGCAGGTGCAATTGGTGGGGACGAGAGAGAGGGCCTTTTCGGTGGTGGCCCCTTGACTTTGGAACTCACTCCCTAAAGACATCAGACAGGCTCCAACCTTGGCAGTCTTCAGGAAGAACTTGAAGACGTGGCTGTTCCAGTGTGCCTTCCTGGAAAAATGTTCCCATAGCACTTTGTCCTCCAAAGCACTTTACATTTTTTAAGTCTGCTCGTATGCCCTTCCATAAACACCAGTATCATCTTCCGTTCATGTCCCAGCATATCTCCAATTTTAACTTTACATTTGGCCTCCCCTCTGTTTTTAATTATGTGTTGTTTTTTTTATAATGTTGTTTATTTTATTGTCTATGTTTTTAATTGCTTGTATTGTTGTTTTATTGCTTGTATTGTTGTGTTTGGGCTTGGCCTCATGTAAGCTGCACCGAGTCCCTTGGGGAGATGGTAGCGGGGTACAAATAAAGTTAATAAATAATAAAATAAATAAATATTAAGGCCTGCAATGACTAACTACCTGCTTTCTGGAACTGTGATCAAAACCTGCTAATGAGAATTGATAAGAACTGTGACAATAGTTCTTTCAAGTTAAAGAAATGTTTGCAACATTCCTTATGTTAAGAAGGAAGTCAACATAAGATCAACACCAATCAAGAAGATCAACATCTGGCCAGGAAATTGAGATGGAGCCAGGATGGAAGACGTCTATCATTAATTAACAACTTTGGGACGACATCAACAGAATATTCCTATAAAAGACTCAGTCTAATAATGCTCAAATTGTGACAGACATGAGGAGTCTGGTTCACCTACTATGCTCTGCTCCATATCCACTACCTATGGATAGTGGCAGATCTGCACGGGAGCAGTCTGGTCACTTTGGGGCTTCTTTCTCAAGGGAAGAGGAAGAAGTGCGCTTTTGGAGTCTTAGATTTTGTGCAGGGAGTCAGGTTCTGCTGTATGGAAAACACAGATCTGGTCCTTGGCATTGTTCTTAAGGAAAGAAGTATTAGCGTTATGGAAGTTTTGGAACTATGCATTGGCAGGCTGCAGGAAAGCAGGGTCTGGCCTAAGAGGTGTTTCTCCAAGGAGGGAGAAAAGGATATGGTAATATTTGGATGCATGTGGATGAATGTGTGTACATGTGTGTGAATGTTGAGTGAAAATGTAATTCCCCTTTGTTTGTTAACCAATGTAATTGTAAATCCAATGTAGTTGCATAGAATCTGTATGTCTGTATGTCCAATGTCATTCTTTGTCTAAATGTTTTACTTAATCTGGTATACCCTCTCACACTGGAAATTGCAATAAAAAGAACTTATGCTTCAAAGTCATTGAAAAGTCATTCATGACACCCAGAGGGAAGAAGAGCCGCCTGAGGCGGCGGAAGCCCAGGTGGCAACGAGGTGCCCCCCCCCCCATTTCTGCTCAGTGTTCCCTCTAAGTAGAATTGCACATAATTCTACTTTACTTATTTCACAGCACTATTGGCCAAAAGCTTTGTCTAAGAGCCATGCTTCCACTTGCTTCCTGAAGGCCAGGAGGGAGGGGGTTGAATTGATTTTGCTGGGGAGGTAGTTTCATAGCAGAGGGGCCAGCATTGTGAAGGCCCTGTCCCTTGTACTTAAATTGATATTTTTAAAAAACCACAGAACAGCAAGTTTGCAAAAAGCAAACTGCAAAGTAGCGAGGGTACACTGAAAACTCGTTGTTTGAGGGAAGTTTTTCCACCAATTCTGCTTCCCTCTCAACCTTTCCAAGATGTATCTAAGTAAGATCAGCATGTCAGAGTTTTATATTATTTAGATCATTTCTTAAATGAAAAATGGGTAAGTGATTGTAAGAATCATGACCATTCATTGTATGACCAGCAACAGTCAAGCCACCTGTGAAAGCTTAGCTACTACAAATTAAGAGACTGAGAATGTAGAGAGAAGAGAAGAGTAGAGTAGAGAATGAGCAGAGAATGCTGATGGTGATGATGAGACTGTGAAGAAAGCAAGAGCTAGAAGAAGAAGAATAGATTCCTGTAAAAGCTCAAGGAAGGTTTGCTGGAATATTGGGATCAATGGAATGAAACTGTTATTTGTGACTATTGCATAAACATTTACTTCATTGTAAGAAAGTTTGTCTTCTGTGGATTGTATTATTTTTCTCAACGAGGCGCAGCTTCCGAGAAGGGGGTTTGAATGCTTGAAATCAGCATTCAAACTATAAAGCAGCAACACCATAGCTGCGACACAGCATCATCTTGGAAAATCAAGGAAGAATTCCTGGAAGAAGAGGTGAAGTAACACCCCTAAGAGTATCAGTTAACATCATATCATAGATTAGTAACTCTTCTATCTTGGAGTGGATTTCCTACAATAAAGATTAATTTCTTCCCCCAAACCATTGACATGTTAGTTCCTTAAATCAAGATCTCTAACTTCATGCACTCCAAAACAAATCTTGCCAAGCCTGCAATGGGTTAGCCTGAGTGTTGTCACAAGTCAGAACTGACTTGAAGGCACACAACATCAACAAACTGTTGTGTTGCTGACTGCAAATGAGGGAACCATGCCTGCCTGCAGTAAGTATGACTGAAGTGGAAGAAGAGTCATGTAGACTGCCTTGAATGGGGAGGTTAAAAGGTAACTGTTTGCTTCTCTTGCCTTAATCGTCGCCAGAGTCACTCCCTTCTCGGCTGTCTTCAATGCCTTTGTGGCAGTAGCAACCTCCATCCTGGACAAGGAGCCAAATACAACCTCGATGCCGGCTTGTTCATCAGGAGGAAATCTCAAGAGGTGCTTCTGATAGGAGCCGTTGCTCTCCACGTTGCCCATCTTTTCCAGCAGACGGTGGAATCCTATGAGGAAAAGAAAAGGGAAGAGGAAGGAGACCAGCATGAGAACGGCAGTGAGGCTCAGGTGTGTCCAAGCCACCAGCCGAAGCAACAAGAGGAGCAGAAGAGAGGTCCAAAGCACTCTGTGTCTCTTCTCTCTTTTGCCACACTCTTTGCATCACCAGAGGCTGGGTGGACATGGAAAAACCAATACAGTTAAATGATTGCTTTAGCTTGTGCATAATTAATAGCACTCAACCATTATCTATCACAAAAGTATCTGGTGAATTCAGCTGCACACTGAATCGTCCTCAGGCATTCTGTGTTCCAGAAGTCATTCTTATTGCTGTTGTTATTATTATTATATCCCACTTTCAGACATGACTTTCACCAGAGCCCCTGGTAGTGCAACCCTTGTGACGGCAGGACTGGGTTGGTGGTTTGAATCCAGCAAGCGGGGTGAGCTCCCGTCTGTTAGCTCCAGCTTCCCATGCAGGGACATGAGGGAAGTCTCCCACAGGATGGTAACACATCCGGGCGTCCCAGGGCAACGTCCTTGCAGACGGCCAATTTTCTCAAACCAGAAGCAACTTGCAGTTTCTCAAGTTGCTCCTGACATGAAAAAAAAAGACATGAGACTCAAAGCCATCTATATATGGCCAACATAGGAAAAGCATGCCAGCCAAACAGGTTTTGTTGTTGTTCATTCGTTCAGTCGCTTCCGATTCTTCGTGACCTCATGGACCAGCCCATGCCAGAGCTCCCTGTCAGTCGTCACCACCCCCAACTCCTTCAAGATCAAGCCAGTCACTTCAAGTATACCATCCATCCATCATGTCCTTGGTCAGCCCTTCTTCCCTTTTCCTTCAATTTCCCCCAGCATAACTGTCTTCTCTAAGCTTTCCTGTCTTCTCATAGTGTGGGCAAAATACTTCATCTTTGTCTCTAATATCCTTCCCTCCAATGAGCAGTCGGGCTTTATTTCCTGAAATATGGACTGGTTGGGTCTTCTTGCGGTCCAAGGCACTCTCCAATACCACAGTTCAAAAGCATCTATCTCCCTTCGCTCAGGCTTCCCTATGGTCTAGCTCCAAAAGGGCTGCTGACAGCAACACATTACATCTTGTAGTCGCCAAAGCTCTCCTCTGGCTGGGATTGAGCAAAATGCTCACATGGAATTAATGATGTGGTAGGGGAACAAGTTGTTTTTGCTGCAAGAATCAGATTATGGAAGTCAAGATCCAAAAGTCTGAGAGGAAGGCACCTCAAGCAAACCCTTACCAGGGCAGCATTTCTTATGAAAATATATGTCTTCATTGCAAAAGAATATGCGGATCCAAAATAAGTATCTACAGTCACTTATGGACCCACCGCCAAGACTCTACCCTTGGAAGGCAATCAGACTCAGCCAAGAGGGATTGCTGATGATGAATAGAAATGCCCTTGGAGGGAATATCAAGTCACAAATAAGTGACAAGTCACAAATAAGTAACAGTGGCAAGAAGTTGACAGGGAACTAATAAAATGAATTTCAACAAGGACAAATGTAAGATACAGGACTTAGGCAGAAAAAAAATGAAATGCAAAGATACAGAATGGGGGACGATGCCTGGCTTGACAAGAGAATATGTGAGAAAGATCTTGGAATCTTTGTGAAATACAAGCTGAACATGAGCAAAGAGTGTGATGCAGGAGCTACAAGGGCAATGGGATTTGGGGCTGCATCCAAAGGAATATAGCATCTAGATCAAGCGAAGACCTGGTACCTCTGTATTCTGCTTTGGCCAGACCCCTTTACCTGGAATCACACTGTGTCCAATTCTGGGCCCCACAGTTTAAAAGATAGATTGACTCTAAGCTGGAAGAGGGTGACTAAAAGGATCAAAGGTCTGGAGACCATGAATTCCATGAATTCCAATTAGGAGAGTCTTAAAGAGATAAGTCTGCTTAGCCTGCAGAAGAGAAGGTTAAGAGAATGAGACATGAGAGGACCATTGATACATTTGTGAAAGGCTGTCACAAGAAAGAGGGAGGAGGTTTGTTTTCTGCTGCCCTGAAATCTAGGACTCAATGGGTTCAAATGACAGGGAAGGAGATTCCACCTGAACATGGTGAATAACTTCCTGGTGGTAAGGACAGTGGAACTCTCTGCCTCAGAGTCCTGTGGCGGCTCCTTTCTTGGAGTCTTTAAACAGAGCCTAGGTGGCTATCTGTCTGGGATGCTTTGATTGTGCTTTTCCTGAATGGCAGGGGGCTGGACTAGATGGCCCATGCGTCTCTTCCAACTCCATGATTCTATGAATAGGGAGAAACAGGCAGAGAGAAAGAAGGCCCCGCAAGCAAACCCTTGTCAGGACAGCCTTCCATTGGAAATATATGTCTTCACTATGAATGCAAGACCATACAGATCCAGAATAAGTCTCTACAATCATGGATCCACTTCCCTTGGAAGGCAATCAGACTCAACCAAGAGGGATTGCCACCAATGAATTAGGGATGTCCTTGGAGGGAATATCAAGTCATAAAGACGAAACTGTGGCAAGAAGATGACAGGGAAAAGGCTCTGTGTGTCAAGCCATTCTCAAAAGTGAGGCCTAGGAAAGACAAGATAAGTTAACAATGTTAATGACACCATGAGCTTGATAAAATAGGTATTCAAGGCCATGCAACTCTATCTCTGTTGGCTTTAAAAGCCATTTAACAAAAGAACTTATTGCATTTCATCACTGTCAATCTCCCCTTTGACAAATCACAGGTTTCTGACTCTACAAACAAATGCACATTTGAAAATATACCTTTCTGTTTGTTAAAATAATGCAGTCATAACGGAAGACATTTTTCCAGCATCAAGAGCCATATGTAAGTGGTGTTTTTTTTTTTAAAAAAGTATGCAACATGAGTCCTCTTTTATTAAACAAGCTCCGGTGACAGAGAGACAAATTAACGATCAAAGCACTGACAAGCATGAATTATTCACCAAACACAGCTACCTAAAACCTGTCAAGGAAAGCAAAGGAGAAAAGGGAAACGCAGCAGCAACAAAACACAGGTTGTCATTCCATACGAAGGGCATCCCTGCCTTCCTGTTCAGAGTAATCGAAACCAGCTTGGTTTGGATCAAGTCAAGAATAGAAAGAAGAAAGGATTAATCTTCAAGAAAGAAGAAAGGATTAATCTTAAAGTTAACTTCTTCAAATGTTGGGAAGGAGGAGAGGGAAGGCATCATTTTACTTTGTATGATAGTCATTAAATAATAATAATATTAATAATAAATCTTTATTTATGTGCCACTTTTCTCCCAGATCTACCCCCTCCCTTTCCTTCTTTTATTTTCCTTTCCTTTTTTTCCCTTTCCCTCTTGGGTCTTGGCTGTTCTCAGCACGGAGGTACTGGTTGGGAACTCACACGGGAGGGATTCTGTGTGTGTGCCCATAAGGCTAATCCATATTGCAGTGGTTCTCAACCTGGGGTCCCCAGATGTTTCTGGCCTACAACTCCCAGAAATCCCAACCAGTTTACCAGCTGTTAGGATTTCTGGGAGTTGGAGGCCAAAAACATCTGGAGACCCCAGGTTGAGAACCACTGCCATTTTGAGTTATGGGAAGGAATTCTGGGAAATGAAGTCCAGTATTCAAAGAAATGACAAAAAGGTACGCTCTGTGAGTTACCAAAGGCTGTCCAGGAAGGCACAATCAAAACACTCCCGAAAGATGACCATTCATTTTTACTTTATAGCAACCCTAGGCTATAATATATCTACAATAATATCTATGTATTTATCACAATAATATCTATAAGTCTACTATCTGTCTATCTACGAGGGTTATTTTTTAAGTAAGGTCCGTTTTGTTGTAGACACTAGTAGTTCGAGCGCATACCACAACGAGCACGTGCGCCGTGTACCGGCATGCCTCGGGAACAACTGTGCTCAGTTTCCGCTTTGTAGCTAACCTGTGCTTTAAAAATGTTTAAGACTATCAACTCACCCTCTGCATGTGAGGTTCGCTCAGTGATACAGTTTTTGTCAGCAAGGAACTTGCCTGCTGCAGAAATTCATCGACAGATGTGTGAAGTGTACGGTGATACTGTTATGAGTGAAAGCAAAGTGCGTAAGTGGGTATGACAATTCAAAGATGGCCGTGACAACGTCCATGATGAGGACCGCTCCGATCACCCTTCTTTGATTACAGACGATTTGGTGGCTTCAGTTGAAGCGAGGATTTGTGAAGAGGGTATTTTAAAATTGGTTCAGAGGTATGATAAGTGTTTGGCAACTATATCAAAAAATAGAGTGAAGTATGTACTTTCTGAAAATAAATTTACTTTTTTGAAATAAACTTATGTTCAAACGGATCTTACTTAAAAATACCCCTTGTATATATGATATCTATATGTCTGTAACAATAATATCTACATGTCTATAATAATATCTATAGGTCTATAATAATATCCATATCATATCCATATGTCTATCATTATAATATCTGTCTGTCAATAATATCTATACATCTATAATAATACCTATATGCCTATAATATCTATGCTCATAGTAATATCTATATACATGTATAATATCTACAATATCTATATGCCTATAATACCACCTATAGGTCTGTAATAATATCCATACATCTGTTGCCAGTTTTTGCTTGAAAGATATTTCGCCCTGTGCTCCTTCTATTTAGTTTTATACTAATACTTCTGATTAGTTTTATACTAATTTATGCAATGCTTTTGATACGAAATAAATAAATAACATCTATAATAATAATACCTATATGCCTTTAATAATATTTGTGTCTATAATAATATCTATATGCCTATAATAATACCTATACATCTGTAATAATAAGAACAATAATAATACCTATATAATATCTTTGAACTGGGTTATATGGCAGTGTGGACTCAGGTAACCCAGGGCCCTTCCACACATCCATAGAACCCTTTGGCCTCAAGGAGACTGAAATGGGCCTATCTTAGGTTGACACTTTGCCACTTCAGTTGTGTATTGATAGCTTAGAAACCAGCTCTTCCTCTTTTCTTTCTTTCCCATTTCTCCACAATGGGCCACAGGAACGCGTGGCCAGCTACAGCTAGTCTATATAAATAAAAATGTAATGTTCGTTTGTGGTATTAACACAACTCAAAAAACACTAGACGAATTGCCACCACATTTGGCCACAAGCTAACTACTAACTTAAGAAGTGACCATCACTCAAAAATAACTGATTTTGTAATTTGAGAGTTGTAGTTGCTGGGATTTATAGTTCACCTACAATCAAAGAGCATTCGAACTCCACCAATGATGGAACTGAACCAAATGTGGCACACAGGACTCCCATGACCAACAGAAAGCACTGACCTTGAGTTTGGGAGTTGTAGTTCACCTACATCCAGAGAGCACTGTGGATTCAAGCAATAATGGCTCTGGACCAAACTTGGCACAAATATTCCATATACCCAATTATGAACACAGATGGAGTTTAGGGGAAATAGACCTTGACATTTGAGAGTTGTAGTCAGGGGCGGCTCGTCCATTACGCGAAGTAAGCGGTCGCAGAACACTTTTTTTTTGCCAGGGGAGCAGAGGCGACTCTGTAAATGCCCGTCGACCGCCACTTGAGGAGTGCCCCCTCAGCTCACAACAGCCCTAGCAGTCTGGGGGGAGCCTCGACTTTCTTGCCTCGCTGCTGGGCGATCCTCTTCCCAAAGTGGCCGGGCCCTTGAGCCTCGCCTAGCCCCTCTCATTCCTGCTCCACCTGGCCACCAGATGCGTGAGCAGAGCCGGCGCTCAGTCGTTCTCTGTGTTAGATCCCTTTCCCATGACCAGCTCTCTTTCCCGATCCCCCGGCGCTCCACCCGCCTCATCTCCTCTCCCCAATCCGCGGGTGGGCCAAGGGATGGAGCCGCCGCGCCTGGCCCACTTCGGGTCTGGAGGTGTGTCTGAAGACCCCAGCGTGCGCACCAAAAGCCGCCTCTTCTCCTGACTTTCTCTTCAGCCATTGGGACCAAGAGAGAGAGACAAAGAAAGAGAGAGAGAGAGAGAGAGAGAGAGAGAGCCCCTCCGGCTGGAGGTATCTCCCACCTCCGCTCCCTCCTTTGTTTTTGTGCCTACCTTCAGGAAAGCTGGGCATCTCCACCTTTCTCTCTCTCTCTCTCTCTCTTGGTCCCAATGGCTGAGGAGAAAGTCAGGAGAAGAGGTGACTTTTGGTGCACACGTCAGGGTCTTCAGGCACGCCTCCCGACCCAAAGTGGCCCAGGCAAGGGAGCAAATGCGGCAAGTGTAGTTACTGGGATGTATAGTTCACCTACAATCAAAGAGCATTCTGAACTCCACCAATGATGGAATTGAACCAAATATGGCACACAGAACTCCCACGACAAACAGAAAATATATATCTGTTATTGGTTTGGGGGGGGGGGGTGCCAAAATACTGTTTGCTTGCCGTTGAAAATTACCTAGGGCCGCCTCTGGTTGTAGTTATTGGGATTTATAGTTCACCTACAATCAAAGAGCATGCTGAACCTCATCAACCACCACACAGAACCCCCATGACCAACAGAAAATACTTAAGGCCATCCAGTCCAACTCCCTTCACCAGAGCAAGAAAACGTGATCAAAACCCTCCTGACAGAGAGCCATCCAGCCATAAATATAGATAGATATGATACACACAGAGATTTGAAAGGGACCCCTAAAGAAGAACAATGATATGTTGCATGTTCCAGAGTAGGCAAACCAGACACTCTCCACATCAACATTGACAAAGAAACAGCAAGAAATACTGTTTACCCACAAGCAGAAAGACATGACATAGATTAGAAACCAACACTTTCTCATTACTTTATTTTCCAGATCACCAGACTGGGCCACAGCAACACCTGGCAGGGGACAGCTAGTACTACATATATATTTAATATTGCAATTATTATTACAAATATTAAAATATTAAAAATAGTAATTCCTAATAGCATATCCCACTCAAAGCTTCCCTAAGGAGACTACCTTATGAATAATTCATGTGGCCCTCATTAATATTCATGAGCCACGCCCCTTTGTTGATGTTCTGCATAGGCCACGCCTCTTTTCGCTAAATACCTCGAAGGGAGCTCTTATTTCGACGGCAGCGGCTGGCCCCTTCGGCCTGGAAGCTTCTTTGGAGGATACTTTCCCTCAGGAGCGGCCCATCTTTCGCCGCCGCAGCAGCAGCGCCTGCGCCGCCACCGCCTCCTCCTCCTTCTCCTCGCCGCCTCTTTTTCCTCCAGGCAGCATGACAGACAAACGGCCCAGCCAATAGAGATACGGGTTGGGAGATGACGTCACCGCGTCCACGGGGCCAAGCCAATAGAGTTAGCGCTTTCCGCAAAGGAAGGTGGGTTCTCAAGTTGATCTCCCGCCTCCATCTAGTTGACTGACAAGGAAATTAGCCAATAGAAATGCTGCTTTCCCGAAGGCGGGTTCTGAAGATAGGAGGATGGGTTCTGAGGTGGGTTCACCGCCTCCATCTAGCTGACTGACAGGCAGCCTAGCCAATAGAGATACCCATTTCAGCAAAGGGAGGTGGGTTCTCAAGTTGACGTCCCGCCTCCATCTAGTTGACTGACACTGAAACTAGCCAATAGAAATATTGCTTTCCCGAAGGCGGGTTCTGAAGATAGGAGGATGGGTTCTGAGGTGGGTTCACCACCTCCATCTAGCTGACTGAAAGGCAGCCTAGGCAATAGAGATTCCCATTTCAGCAAAGGGAGGTGGGTTCTGAAGATGGTGTCACCGACTCCGCCTAGCTGGCTGACTGAGGCCAATGGGAAGCGAGACAAGGAAGGTGACAGTAAAATAGAGCCATGGAAGCTTGGAGGCACCGAGTTCGAATCCCACCTGGTTCAAAAATAATAATAATTTCTATTATATTTAATAATTTGTTTATTTTAAGTTACAAATGGATTGCATTATATATATATTTATTTGCTACATTTGTGTACCGTTATTATTGTTCTTTTTCCTAATTAAATTATTATGCATTAAGTATTGCATTTATTGTTGATTATTATTAATAATTAATTGGTATTATTATTATTATTATTATTGTTATTGTGTGGTTAAAGGCTTTCATGGCCGGAATCACTGGGTTGCTGTGTTTTCCGGGCTTTATTTCCAATCTGTCCCAGCAGCATTCTTTCCTGACGTTTCGCCTGCATCTTCATAGGACCTAATGTGAGTTATGCAAGTGGAGTGTGTGTGTACACACACGCACGCACTTGCACGTGTGGAATAATGGCCAGGATGGGAGAAAGAACCCTTGTCTGTTTGAAGTGTGGATGTTGCAATTAGCAAGCTTGAACAACATTGAGTTGCCATGAAGCTGCAAAGTCAATCAGTGAGGGTATCCGCATAGAGGTGGCCTGGCTGTTCTTGCCTGGAGCCGTCCTCTCCCCACTGCAGGAGTCTATTGCATACTGTCGCAGCTCAGGATAGATTTATCTTGTGTTGTGACTCAGTTTGATTCTGAGTCTGAAACTGAACCCTCTGGGTCTTGTGAGCCAGAGTTCCCTGATGAAGAGGATGATGGGATTCAGATTTCTGTTGTGCCTGCTTCAGACAGCGCAGCAGGGGAAACCTTAAGTCAGTTCTCAGGGGAAAAGAATGTCAGTGGGATAGATAACGGCCAGGTGGAGTTGTCTTTGCCTTCTCAGCCTTCCCACAGTGATCTAGCCCATCTGGACCAAGATAAAGGAAGCCTTGAAGATAGTGAATTAATGAGCAGGCAAGAACACTTAGAATTAAGGGTCCGGAGGAGCTCTCGCTTAGCTGGTAAGCGAGAAGCCAAGTCGGCCAAGGGTCATTGCAATGCGTTCATGATTGCAAAGGGTATTTAGGCCCTTTGGGAGTTGTCAGTTCAACGTGGCTCTTTCCATGCAAACTCCTATGGATTAACCCTGGCTTTAAGCAGCTCGTTTTTGGGAGGTGGGCCACACTCTGTGCACACACTCTGACTATCTCCCACACACACACTCCCACACCACAAGGGAAGAAGATGCCATGATGGGGATCATAGGGACACTGCTTGGAAAGGAGCCCATCCAGCCCAACCTCATTTGGCAGTAAAGGAAGACACGATCAAAGCCCTCATAACAGATGGCCAACCAGTTGAAAGGGAGCCCTAAAGGCCATCCAGTCCAACCCCCTCCTACCCTCCTTCCTTCCCTTTCTCTACTTCCCTTCCTTCTCCTTCCCTCCCTTCCCTTCCCTCCCTTTCTTTCCTTCCTTTTTCTCCTCCCCTCACCAGCTTCATCCTCCTTTATTAAAACTACAGTGTAGATGCACCCAAAGTCGACCCTTCCACACTGCCATGTAAAATCCAGATTATCTACTTAGGACTGGATAGTATGGCAGTGTACACACGTGCACACGTACACGCACACGCACACATACACATGGATGGATGTTGGATCACTGGTTGGTGTGTGTGTGTGTATATATAATTACAATACTTTATATATTACTATTATACATATATATTATATTATATTTATTATTGTTATATATACTACTATATAATATAATGTTACTACTATATATATTACTACTTAAATAGACTCATAGAATAGAGTTAGAAGGGATTCTACCATGGTATTGGAGGAGAACAGACAGGAAGGAAAGAGAGAAGAAAGGAGGGAGGGAAAAAGGGAAGGAATGAAGGAGGGAAAGGGGGAAGGAAGGAAAGAGAGAAGGAGGGATGGAAGGAAGGAAAGAGGGAAGGAAGGAGAGAAGGAAGGAAAGCAAGAGCTACCGAAGGAAGGAAGAAGAGAAAGTAAAAGTAGAAAGGAAAGAAAAATGGGGGGAAATGCAGGAAAGAAGTAAAGAAAGAAGGAAGGAGAAAAAGAAATAAAAAAGTGAAAGAAGGAAGAAAACAGGGAGGGAAGAAAGGAGACAAAGGAAGAAATAGAGAAGGGGGGGGAAGGAAAGAGAGAAGGAAGGATGAAACCAAAGACCGAAAGAAGGAATGAAAGAAAGAGATAGAGAAGGAAGGAAGGACAGAAAGGGGAAGGGGAAGAAAAAGGGGGAAGGAATAGGTAGGTACCTCTCTTTCATAATAGTCCAGATATCTACCTCTACTTCGAAAATTCTTACTATAGGCCACAACAACGCGTGGCAGGGCACAGCTAGTTATTATTATTATTATCCTGACACAAAAACACAGTATGACACAGCAAACGAGGTATATATGCTGGATTTCATTATTATTATTATTATTATTATTATTTTACTATCTTTATTATTATTGGAAGGATACATAAGCACATTTACACTGAAGATTAGAATAATGATTTAATCAGAGCTGAACAGTCTTATCTTAAATTACAGTTTTATGTAAACATTCAAAAACATTTAACCTACTGATGCCTCAATTAATGTAATTTTATTGGTATCTATTTTTATTTTGAAATTTACCAGTAACTGCTGCATTTCCCGCCCTCGGCTTATACTCGAGTCAATAAGTTTTCCCAGTTTTTTGTGGTAAAATTAGGTGCCTTGGCTTATATTCGGGTCGGCTCATACTCGAGTATATACGGTATATAAAATCCACTTGCTTGACTCACATCAGATCCTATGATGGAGAAATGTCAGGAGAGAATGCTGCTGGAACAGGGCCAGGCAGCCCGAAAAACTCACACCAACCCAATTATTATTGTTATTCATCTGGCTAAAAGAACAGGGAAGTGTGCCAGTTTCCTTCTGCAACTGGAATGCCTGCAAAGGCCCACAAGGTGGCAGTTGGGAGCTTCTCACCATCTCAGAGCCATTCATTCATTGGGTTGCTGTGAGTTTTCCAGGCTGTCCGGCCATGTTGCAGAAGCATTCTCTTCTGACGCTTCACCCACATCTATGGTAGGCATCCTCGGAGGTTGCGAGGTCTGTTGGAAGCTAGGCAAGTGGGGTTTATATGCCTGCTATAGATGCTGGTGAAACGTCAGGAGAGAATGCTTCTTGAACATGGCCAAACAGCCGAAAAAACTTGCAGCAACCCAGTGATTATGGCCATGAAAACCTTCGACAACCCATTTATTCATTATTTCATTCCTCATTGAATCTTAGCTGCTCCAGAAACTGCAGGAAATACAAAATATGTTGCTGCAGAGACTGGGACACAATGGAGCCATTCATTCTAATGACAGGAAAAGAGATCCCACCTAAACAGGTTGGAGCTGCTCAACAGGGAAGGATAGTCCCTGGGAATCCGGTAAGCCTCCTTCTCTAGAGGTGTTTAAACAGAGCCTGGATGGCCATCTGCTGGGAGTGCTTAGACCAGGCGTGGGCAGGGGCGGCTCAACCCATTACGCAAAGTAAGCATTCGCAGTATAGGTGATTTTGCCCAGGGGCACTCTTGAGGCGCTCTTGGGAGAAAATAGACCTTGACAGAAAATAGACTTGGGAGAAATAGACCTTTGGAAACTGTTAAACAGAGGCTGGATGGCCATCTGTCAGGGGTGATTTGAATGCAATATTCCTGCTTCTTGGCAGGGGGTTGGACTGGATGGCCCATGAGGTCTCTTCCAACTCTTTCATTCTATGATTCTATGATTCTATATGCGATTTGTAGTTACTAGGATGTATAGTTCACCTAAAATCAAAGAGCATTCTGAACTCCACCAATGATGGAATTGAACCAAATATGGCACACAGAACTCCCATGACGAACAGAAAATATATATCAATGATTGGTTGGGGGGGGGGGGGGAGACGACGCCAAAATACTGTTTGCTTACCTTTGAAAATTACCTAGGGCAGCCTCTGGGCGTGGGCAAACAGCCAGTAGGCTGTTAGGAATTGTGGGAGTTGAAGTCCAAAACACCTGGAGGGCCCAAGTTTACTCATACCTGGAATAGCTGCTATCATGGAGTTTCCTCCTCTGGAGATTGTTAAGTAGAGGCTGGATGGCCATCTGTTGGGAGGGCGTCTTCCTGAATGATAAAATGGGGCTGGACTGGATGGCCTTTGGGTTTCCCTCCAAATCTGAAGGAATAGATCAGGCATGGGCAAACTTGGGCCCTCCGGGTGTTTTGGACTCCAACTCCCACCATCCCTAACAGCCAGTAGTCCAAAACACCCAGAGGGCCCAAGTTTACTCATACCTGGTATAGATACTATAGATAATATCCTGGAAAGAAGTGACAAGTGGAGTGCCGCAGGGTTCCGTCCTGGTCCCGGTCCTGTTCAACACCTTTATTAATGGGCTAGAAGGCAGGATCATCAAGTATGCAGACGACACCAAATTGGGAGGGATAGCCAATACTCCAGAGGACAGGAGCAGGATTCAAAATGATCTTGACAGATTGGAGAGATGGGCCAAAACTAACAAAATGAAGTTCAACAGTGACAAATGCAAGATACTCCACTTTGGCAGGAAAAACGAAATGCACAGAATGGGGGACAATGCCTGGCTCGAGAGCAGTACGTGTGAAAAAGATCTTGGAGCCCTCGTGGACAACAAGTTAAACATGAGCCAACAATGTGATGTGGCGGCAAAAAAAGCTAATGGGATTTTGGCCTGCATCAATAGGAGCATAGTGTCTAGATCTAGGGAAGTCATGCTACCCCTCTACAAGAAAGGAGATTCCATCTGAACATGAGGAAGAACTTCCTGACTGTGAGAGCCGTTCAGCAGTGGAACTCTCTGCCCCGGAGTGTGGTGGAGGCTCCTTCTTTGGAAGCTTTGGAAGCATCTGTCAGGGGTGATTTGAATGCAATGTTCCTGCTTCTTGGCAGGGGGTTGGACTGGATGGCCCATGCGGTCTCTTCCAACTCTTTGATTCTATGATTCTATCGCGCCCCCCAAATGGGAAGTTCAACCTCATAAATCCCCATAAATGTCTTGCTCCTTTTTTTTTAATCTCATCACAGTTTTTAAATTGTTTTATCCTGTACATGTGGCCCGCTCATTGTTATCGCTATTGCTATTGTGGTTATGTTTATTAGAATGTTATTTTAAGACTGCTTTTTTCCCTTATTATTATTAATGTACTTTGATGATGTTGTCGTTATTTGTTTTTTATGTTTTGATTTTATTGCTGTAATATGTTGTCCGGGCTTGGCCCCATGTAAGCTGCTCCGAGTCCCCATCGGGGAGATGGTGGCAGGGTATAAATAAAGATTATTATTATTATTATTATTATTATTATTATTATTATCTTCTCTGGAGATCGTTAAGTAGAGGTTGGATGGCCAACTGTTGGGAGGGCTTTGATTGTGTCTTCCTGAATGATAAAATGGGGTTGGACTGGATGGCCTTTGGGTTCCCTTCCAACTTTACAATTGATATTAATACAAACTCTGCCTCATTTTGACCTTTTTGTGCAATGATTTCCCATAAAAGGCAGGCGGTCTTAGCCCAGTCTCTCTCTCTCTCTCCATCTGACCTGGTTTGCTTGATTCTCAGTCATCTCTTGTGGTTTCCCTTTTCCTTGCTGCTCTGCTTTTCTTTTTCTCTCTCTTTTTGCTGACGGGTTACCTGTTTCTCATCTCCATCCAAGAGAGATGCCCATATAAGGCCAAAGAGAGGCGAAAATGAAGAAACATGTTGGTGCTGAATCACAAGCGTTGTCGCCTGAGGAAGCGACCTGGGTTTTGCAATGAGAAGGAAGCCACGTTTGACCTTTTGGTTTGCAAGCTGATGGCCTGAATCACCCAAAGATAGATCGCTTGTTCCGTTGAGCAAGACACGCATAAAGGAGAGGCAAGAGGGGCGCATCCATGCATCTACGCCAGTGTGTCTTCACCTTCCTAATGCCGCGACCCCTTAATACAGTTCTTCATGTTGTGGTGTCTCCCAAACAAAACATTGTTTTTGTTGCTACTTCATAACTGTAATTTTGCTACTGTTATGAATCAGAATGTAAATATCTGAGATGTAGGATCTGTTTTCATTCACTGGACCAAATTTGAAACTAATACCCGATATGTCCAAATATGAATACTGGTGGAGTTGGGGGTGTGTGATTTTGTCATTTGGAAGTTGTAGTTGTTGGGATTTATAGTTCACCTACAATCAAAGCCAAGGTTAAATCCCTCTCCAATGCCAGAAATAGAGCTTAATGGTGTAATAATCTATATAAATAAAAATATAATGTTCGTTTGTGGGATTAACAGAACTCAAAAACCAGTGGGACAGATGACACCAAATTTGGACAGCATACACCTAACAACCCAATGTATGTCTTTCACTAAAAAAAAAATTTGATTTTGTCATTTGGGAGTTGTAGTTGCTGGGATTTATAGTTCTCCTACAATCAAAGAGCATTCTGAACACCACTAATTATGGCATTGAACCAAACGTGGAATAAAGGATTCCCATGACCAACAGAAAATACTGGAAGGGTTTGGTGGGCATTGACCTTGAGTTTGGGAGTTGTGGTTCACCAGCATCCAGAGAGCACTGTGGACTCAAACAATGATGAATTTGGACCAAACATGGTACAAATAAACCCCTTCATGACCCCCCCCCCCCAGGGGTCCTAATCCCCAGGTTGAGAAATGCTAGTCTACACTGTTGAATGAATGCATTTTGAGACCACTTGAGAAGAAGTTCTTCTTAATGTTTAGGTGGAAACTTTCCCTTCCGTAATTTGAATCCATCATCATCATCATCATCGTTGTTGTTGTCATCAGTATCCTAGTCTCTAGAGGAGGGGTGGGCAAACTTGGGCTCTTCAGGTGTTTTGGACTCCAACTCCCACAATTCCTAACAGCCCCTGGTCCCTTCCTTTTCCCCCTCAGCCGCTTAAGCGGCTGAGGGGGAAAAGGAAGGGGCCTGAGGCTGTTAGGAATTGTGGGAGTTGGAGTCCAAAACACCTGAAGAGCCCAAGTTTGCC
The DNA here is from genome assembly GCF_037176765.1 of Anolis sagrei. Taxonomy (NCBI): domain Eukaryota; kingdom Metazoa; phylum Chordata; class Lepidosauria; order Squamata; family Anolidae; genus Anolis; species Anolis sagrei. The sequence continues at coordinate 23,223,465 of NC_090028.1, forward strand.
CACCCCTCCTCTAGAGCAGGAGAAAGCAAGCTCACCCATCCTCAATGTAATATCCTTGGAAATATTTCAACCTGGCTCTTATGCCTCTTTCTCTGAACCTTCTCATCTCCGAGCTAAACATCCCCAGCTCCCGAAGCCACTCCTTATTGGGATTTATAGTTTCCAGACTTTCAACTGTTTGGATTGACCTTTGTGGGACCCTTTTCAGCTTGCCAAAGCTCAGGAAGGTTTGCTATAAGTCTGAGCTGGCTGGAGGGCGCAAAGCAACAGGATGCAAGACTGGGCAGTGCTGCACAATATTGCTCAAAACGATTGAGCGTCACATTCCAGGCTTTCTGGGTTGCATTCTGACCTCGTTGGGCTGGACATGTAAAAATGCTGATCCCATCCCTTTACGAGGAACCAGCTGTTTTGGATGGAGTATTTTCGTCTCCGCGGATCCGAGACATCCTGCTCTCTGCTGACATTGCAGAAGTGGTGTTGTCCGCCCCATTGTCTTTGAAAGGGACCTCCTGCCCCTTGGACTTGGGACAGTGGGGCCACACAAAGGCCTCCAGTGCATCTACACGGTGGAATTAACCCAGTTTAATCATCGCTGCTCCCTCCTAGTTGCTGTTGTCAGGTAATAAGTATGCCCGCACTCCATGGCACAGGAGGCAAAAGATGTTGTCAGACCACAACTCCATCGCATCAAGCCAGGGCAGTTCAAGTGGTACCAAACTGCATTAATCCCACAGTGTAGATGCTCCCGCAGGAATTGGAACGGCAGGAAAAGTAACAGGTCAAGAGGTCGGCATGGAAATAGACAACTGGACAAATGGCACGAAAGAGAGGTTGGAAAGAGACTGGTGGCACTGTGGCTAAATGTGCAGCTATTTTCTCCTTCTGTTCCTCTTTCACAATGCATATTAACACCACGTTGTTGTAGGTTTTTTATGGGCTATATGGCAATGTTCTAGAGCAGTGGTTCTCAACCTGTGGGTCCCCAGATATTTTGGCCTTCAACTCCCAGAAATCCTAACAGCTGGTAAACACAGAGCCACCATGACCCATCCTACATTCTGTTGTGGTTTGAAGGGGGATAGACTATGGATGGTGGGACTTGCAGTTCCATCACTCACTTCCTGAGACCATCACGACCCACACCAATGAATGAGCAAGGCCAAACTTGGCACCCAGAGCCCCCCAAGACCCATTCTACACCCTGGTGCAGTTTCAAGGAGAATGGACCACGGATGATGGGACTTGCATATGGGAGCTATAGATCAATGCTATGGGATGCTGGGAGTTGTAGTTTGGAGAGACACCGTCACTCTTTGGCAGAGAAGGCTGAAGGCCTTGCAAATATGACAATCCCTGATTCCATAGCATTGAGGCATGGCAGTTCAACTGCATTAGTCCTACAGTGTAAATAGACCATTTCCGGGTCCTAAACAAAGGTCATAAAGTATTGAGGGCAAAGCAGCTGGACCTCTGAAAGCCTTCCATCCCGCCTGGGATACCCAGTGAAGCAGAAAGGAGAAAGCTCGACCCCATAAACAGCCAATGCGGAAGAATATATTTTCAATAAATAATGAGCCAAGCCTGCAGGGACCAAGTGGATATAAATGAGGCAGCAAAGGTTGGCCATAAATTAAGGATGCCCTCAATGGGAGGCTTCCTTGGGCTGCAAATATCCCGAATCTCATCTTGTGAAAGGGAGAAAAGGAGCAAATGGCTTTACTATGGCACCAAACATATGGTGCCATATGCTACAGAGTCCTGGGATTTGTAGTTTTCTGAGGCCCGGTATCATTGGTAGAGAGGGCTTGCAAAACTACAACTCCCAGGTTACACAGCCAGGAGGCATGGCAGCTCCTTCTTTGGAAGCTTTTAAACAGAGGCTGGATGGCCATCTGTCAGGGGTGATCTGAATGCAATATTCCTGCTTCTTGGCAGGGGGTTGGGCTGGATGGCCCATGAGGTCTCTTCCAACTCTTTGATTCTATGATTCTATGATTCTATGTATATACAATATATTATATTATATTATATTATATTATATTATATTATATTATATTATAAGCACAGTGCAGGAGACAAGATGGAACTGCCTTCCTGGCCCCTCTTTTCACTGATCTCAGAGCAGCGGTTGGTGCTGAAGGGGGGGGGGCAACTGATGACACTGGAGGCAAGATGGGATTGACTTTATGGCTCCTCTCTTAGTAAAACTACAACTCCCAGGATTCGATAGCATTGAGCCATGGTACCACTGCCATGCAAGGCTGGGGTAAAAATTGCTGGAAAAAACATTAACAACCTTAGATATGCAGATGATACCGCTTTGATGGCCGAAAGCGAGGAGAAGCTGAGGAGCCTTCTAATCAAGGTGAAAGAATAAAGCGCAAAAGCTGGGTTGCAGCTAAACACCAAAAAAAACCAAGATTATGGCAACAAGACTGATTGATAACTGGCAAATAGAGGGAGAAAACGTGGAGACAGTGACCGACTCTGTATTTCTAGGGGCAAAGATTACTGCAGACAGAGACTGCAGACAGGAAATCAGAAGATGTTTCCTTCTTGGGAGGAGAGCAATGACCAATCTCGATAAAATAGCAAAGACTAGAGACATCACACTGGCAACGAAGATCCGCATAGCCAAAGCAATAGTATTCCTGTCAGGACATGATTCAAAGCTTGAGAAAATAAGCATTTGACTCCTGCCCTTGCCAACATACCTGAAGCAAGGTCAGCGTCAACAAAGGAATCTGGAGGAGGAGAGCAGTCCTGCGAGGAAGCGATAATCAGGAGAAATTGTTCACAGGAGTTGGAGAAGGCTGGGGAAGGGTTGGAAGGTTTTGGAAGAGGAGGAGGGGAAAACCACGCTGAAAGGGATTGAAGGTAAAAGGGAAATTAGTAGTGTTATTTTTCCTCGTCTGTGTAGAAGCAATAAAGCTGGCTATGTCCACATAGCATGTGGGTACCATTTGATTGCTAAACCCTACCAGCAGGATCTGACAATTCCCCATAGTAGTCACCTATGGATGTGAGAGCTGGCCCATAAGGAAGGCTGAACAAAGGAAGATAGATGCTTTTGAACTGTGGTGTTGGAGGAAAGTTCTGAGAGTGCTTTGGACCGCCAGAAGATCCAAACAGTCCATACTTCAGGAAATAAAGCCCGACTGCTCATTAGAAGGAAGGATAGTAGAGGCAAATATGAAGCACCGTATATTCTGGCATATAAGATGACTGGGCGTATAAGACTACCCCCAACTTTTCCAGTTAAAATATAGATTTTGGGATATATTCGCTGTATAAGACTACCCCTCTTCCAACGCACACCAAATAAAAATTTAAAAAGCATCAGATTTGATTTTGTCAGGTTTTACAATGTATTGTAATGTAATATAGCTGAGTCATGCACTGCTAATGGGCTTCTATTGGAAATGCTGAGTCATACATTAACTGTATATAGGGAATCATTTGGGGAATGTGTTCTGGCCTAGTCCAGGTGATTGTGAATGATGTAATCCTAGGTCTGAATTAAGTTAATGAGTTGGGAACCAATCAGAGATTGCTATGTGTAATTGTATAGAATTGTATATAAGGAAGTCAAGTACATTGTATATTTCTCTCCTTGTGCTGTGATGCTGTTCGTCAAAGGCTCTATGTAATTGATTAAAAGAACCTGTCTGCTAAGACAAGATATAACTGTGTGCTGTGGTAAGTTTGTAATATCATTTAGACCAGGGGTCCCCAAACTACGCCCCGCGGGCCATTTCCAGCCCACCAAGGGCCGTAATCTGGCCTGCGGAGGAGGAGCGCCCCCCCCCCCACAGTGCCCCTCCGTTGGCTGGCGCACGCTATCCCTCAGGCCCGATGGACAGCGTGAGCCAGCCAAGGGAGGCTGGTCCGCGTGGTCTACTCGCGAGTAAAGCACCTCACGAGGTGCTTTACTCACAAGTAGGCCGCACGGGCCTGCTCCCCCCTTGGCAGGCTCACGCTATCCGTCAGGCCTGATGGACAGCGTGAGTCAGCCAAGGGAGGCTGCCCCAGCGCTACATGCAGTCATGCTGGCCACATGACCTTGGAGGTGTCTACGGACAACGCCGGCTTTTTGACTTAGAAATGCAGACGAGCACCACAGAGTCAGACACGACTGGACTCCATGTCAGAGGAAAACCTTTAACCAGGAAAATTGTGGAAGACCCAGGGTGGGAGAAAGAACTCTTGTCTGTTGGAGGTAGGTATGAATGTTTCAGTTGGCCACCTTGATTGCCATTTCATAGGCTGACAGTTTTTAGGGAGAATCCTTTGTTGAGAGATGATTAGCTGGCCCTGATTGTTTCTTGTCTGGAGTTCCCCTGTGTTTGAATGTTGTTCTTTATTTACAGTTATAATTTTAGAGATTTTTAAATACTGGTAGCCAGATTTTTGATCAGACTAGAAATAGGAAGATTTCCATTCTCTGCTCCTGGAATTACTGCCTAAAGAGGGCTAGAAAGAACCCCCTCTAAGGGCCTTTCCACACAGCAAAATAAGATATGTGCAATGTGCATAGGAATTTTTTATTGATTTTTTTAAAAAAACTATTGTCCGGCCCTCCATCGGTCTGAGGAACAGTAAACTGGCCCCCGGTTTAAAAGGTTTGAGGACCCCTGATCTAGACTGGGGGAAAACAATAGTAAAACTGACAATGACCGGGCATGTGCTCAAGTGCCTGTAAAAGAGTTCCAGAGTGACTGCAGTTTGTGGGAGCAGTTGACTGAAAATAATGTGCAGGAAGAAGCTACTGGAAAGAGCTGAAGTTGTGCAACTGATCTGCTGCTGAATTGTGAAATTAATCTCAACATATTTAAATATGGTAATTTTCCTATTACTGTACCTCCTTCTCTGCCTCTCAGATCTTGCACATGTGCACTTGCACCACTTCACTGCAGTCTTCAGAAGTGAGATCTGAGAGGCAGAGGAGGAGGTACGGTAATAGGATACAAGGGCAGGCTAGACAGGTAAAAGAGGTGTGTTTGTCTGGGCCCAGAGCCACTCTATCTCTTTATTCCATACCCAGGGCACCCCGGACGCCTGCAGCTTGCTCCGGCCTTCACTTACACCTTCCCGGTGAGGCGCCCCTTCACCTCACCATCGGCACCGCATTGTCCACGAATCCTGATGAATGGATTTTCTTCTACCGTACTTGTACAGTGTCACCCTTAATGCTTTCATACAGTTGTTGCATACGGCAGGGACGCGGCCATTGCCATTTTTGAGCTTCCCCACCATATGCAGCAACCACTGATTCTCCAATCCGATTGGAAGTTTCAGCATCCGCTCTATAAGACGACTCCCGCGTATAAGACGACTCCTGCGTATAGAATCATAGAATCATAGAATCAAAGAGTTGGAAGAGACCTCATGGGCCATCCAGTCCAACCCCCTGCCAAGAAGCAGGAATATTGCATTCAAATCACCCCTGACAGATGGCCATCCAGCCTCTGTTTAAAAGCTTCCAAAGAAGGAGCCTCCACCACACTCTGGGGCAGAGAGTTCCACTGCTGAACGGCTCTCACAGTCAGGAAGTTCTTCCTCATGTTCAGATGGAATCTCCTCTCTTGTAGTTTGAAGCCATTGTTCCGCGTCCTAGTCTCCAAGGAAGCAGAAAACAAGCTTGCTCCCTCCTCCCTGTGGTTTCCTCTCACATATTTATACATGGCTATCATATGGTGCAGTGGGTTAAAGCACTGAGCTGCTGAGCTTGTTGATCAAAAGGTCGCAGGTTCGATTCTGGGGAGCGGCATGAGCTTCCGCTGTCAGCCCTAGCTTCTGCCAACCTAGCAGTTCGAAAACATGCAAATGTGAGTAGATCAATAGGTAAGGAAGGTAACGGGGCTCCATGCAGTCATGCCGGCCACATGACCCTGGAGGTGTCTACGGACAACGCTGGCTCTTTGGCTTAGAAATGGAGATGAGCACCACACCCCAGAGTCAGACATGACTGGACTTAATGCCAGGGGACTACCTTTACCTTTTATCATATCTCCTCTCAGCCTTCTCTTCTCCAGGCTAAATATGCCCAGCTCCTTAAGCCGCTCCTCATAGGGCTTGTTCTCCAGACCCTTGATCATTTTAGTCGCCCTCCTCTGGACACATTCTAGCTTGTCAATATCTCTCTTGAATTGTAGTGCCCAGAATTGGACACAATTATAAGACTACTCCAGTGTATAAGACTACTCCCGTGTATAAGACTACTACCATGTATAAGATAACCCCACATATAAGATGACCCCTGACTTTTGAAAAGATTTTCTTGGGTTAAAAAGTAGTCTTATACACCAGAATATAGGGTGCTTTGGACACATAATGAGAAGAAAAGAAATCTTAGAGAAGACAATGATGCTGAGGGGAAAGGAAGGAAAAAGGAAGAGGGGCCGATCAAGGGCAAGATGGATGGGTGGCATCCTTGAAGTGACTGGCTTGACCTTGAAGGAGCTGGGGGTGGTGACGGCTAACAGGGAACTCTGGCGTAGGCTGGTTCATGAGATCACGAAGAGTCGGAAGCGAGTGAACAAATGAACAACAACTACCACTGCCATGGAGTCAAGTGATGTTAAACTGCATTTGTTCAGCAATTTAGATGCATTTTAAAGTTACCTATAGATATATGTTGCAAATCTGCATCCTTTGGAGGTTTTTCCCTCTTCCAATCCCTCCCCTTGCACCGATTTGGGCGATGCCCATTACGGCTTGCATAAATGGGTCTCCCCTCGCGGAGTTGCCATGACAATAGATGTTCAGGAGCCTTATAACAAATTAGTCACAGAGAGGTGGGAGAGAAGAACGGTAAATATTTCGGAATTTGATTGGAAAACAGCTCATTCCTTTTGTGCGGAGAAAATAATAAGTGTTCTGAGCCATAAAGGATGCACTCAGGGTTCATTGAAATCAGTGTAGAGCAGGCAGGCTTTTTGCAAAGCACGTAACAGTGTAGAACTGGAAAGTCTTTGCAAAGCTTATAGTGCAGAACAGGTAAGTCTTGACAAAGCTAGTAACAGTGAAGAGCAGGTAAGCATTTGCAAAGCTAGTAGTGCAGAACAGGTAAGTGACCGCATTTCTGTGTACAAACCCACACGATCTCTTCGATCATCTGGAGAGGCTCTGCTCTCGCTCCCACCTCCCTCGTAGGTGCGATTGGTGGGGACGAGGGAGAGGACCTTCTCTGTGGTGGCCCCCCGACTCTGGAACTCACTTCCAAAGGATATCAGGCATGCCCCTACATTGGCAGACTTTAGGAGGAGCCTGAAAACCACTTTGAGTTGCCTGAGGGCTGAGAAAAGCGGTATATAAATAAAGTAAATAAATAATAAATAAATAAAACGTGACTGTTCCAGTGTGCCTTCCCGGAATAAGGAAATAATTCCCAGCAAAATGTCCTCAGAATGCACTTTAACTATTTGTTGGATTGCGCTCCCCTCACTTTCTAAAATCCTCCTGCCAGATATATCCTACCTTGTTCATACCCAGCATTTATTTATTTTTTAATTATTACATTTGGCCCGGCCATAGGTTTTTAAATCTTTGTGTGTTATTGTTTATATGTGATTTATATTAATTGTATTGTTTTTGTTTTAGTGAAAGGACCAAGGCAGAAACATCTCCAGCTCATCCCCTGTTTGGGTATCAGCCAGCACGTCAACGACTTAAATCTAGAAATAGTTTTCTAAGATCCACAGAGACACTCGCTGGAACACCTCAGCAAGCGAGAGTCCAAAAGTGGCAGGCTCAAACCCAGAACCTCAATCAGTGGCTGATACCAAATGAGAGACTCCCCCCTGGACACACAGAGGACTGGGCGACTTGGAAGGCGCTGAACAGACTGCGCTCTGGCACCACAAGATGCAGAGCCAACCTCAAGAAATGGGGCCACAAAGTGGAATCCACGACATGCGAGTGTGGAGAAGAGCAAACCACTGACCACCTGCTGCAATGCAACCTGATCCCTGCCACATGCACAATGGAGGACCTTCTAGCGGCAACACCAGAGGCACTCCAAGTGGCCAGATATTGGTCAAAGGACATTTAATCAACTACCAAACTCACAAATTTTGTATTTTGTCTGTTTGTTTGCTTTGTTCTGTTAGAAATGTAATATAATTGACTGGGTGCCCTGACACGACAAATAAATAATTTTTTTTGTTTATTGCTTTCTTGTTTTATTGATGTGTTGTTTGGCTCTGGCCTCATGTAAGCCACTCCGAGTCCCTTGGGGAGATGGTGGCAGGGTATAAATAAAGATTATTATTATTATTATTATTATTATTATTATTATTATTAGTCTTTGAAGAGCTAGTAGTGCAGAGCAGGCAAGCATTTGCAAAGCCATTAGTGCATAACAGGTAAGTCTTTACAAAGCTATTTGTGCAGAACTGGTAAGTCTTTACAAAACTATTAGTGCAGAACAGGTAAGCATTGGCAAAGCTAAAGACCTTGCAAAATTACAATTACCAGACTGCATAGCATTGCCCATGGGGGTTCAAATGGCGTCAAACTGCTTTCGTTCTGCAGTGTGGACACACCCTGAGATGGAGCTTATGTGGCCCACGGAGGTCAGGGAGCGTGCCCATAATAGCACCCAATGGAAAGAGTGGAGTGGATTTAGGTCAGTTGAATATAATTACCCAAGTTGGAGCACAGCCAGGACACCTGAGCTTTGGCGGCTCCTTCCAAGTCCATTGCCTTGGGACTCGACTCCGGCGCTGAATGGCTCACCTGAGATCTCTCCTGACTAGACGGAGGCCTCAGGTCCCCAAAGTGGTTGTGATAATCGGTTTGCGGTTATGGAAAGCACCACACTCGATTAAATGTAAGAGGAGGATGCATACTATGGAGAAGGAAATGATGAAGTGCCAATCAGGCTATGTGTACAATCAGTATATGAAACGTATTGTCGAAGGCTTTCATGGCTGGAATCACTAGGTTCTTGTGGGTTTTTTCGGGCTATAGGGCCATGTTCTAGAGGCATTTCTCCTGACGTTTCGCCTGCATCTATGGCAAGCATCCTCAGAGGTAGTGAGGTCTGTTGGAATTAGGACAATGGGTTTATATATCTGTGGAATGACTGGGGTGGGGCAAAGAGCTCTTCTCTGCTGGAGCTAGGTGTGAATGTTTCAACTGACCACCTTCATTAGCATTTGAAGGCCTGGCTGAGCCTGGGAAAATCTTTTGTTGAGAGGTGTTAAGATGTGCCTGGTTGTTTCCTCTCTGCTGTTTTGCTGTTGTAATTTTAGAGTTTTTAATACTGGTAGCCAGATTTTGTTCATTTTCATGGTCTCTTCCTTTCTGTTGAAATTGTCCACATGCTTGTGGATTTCAATGGCTTCTTTGTGTAGTCTGACATGGTGGTTGTTGGAGTGGTCCAGCATTTCTGTGTTCTCAAATAATATGCTGTGTCCAGGCTGGTTCATCTGGTGCTCTGCTATGGCTGACTTCTCTAAAATTACAACAGCAAAACAGCAGAGAGGAAACAACCAGGCACATCTTAACACCTCTCAACAAAAGATTTTCCGAGGCTCAGCCAGGCCTTCAAATGCTAATCAAGGTGGTCAGTTGAAACATTCACACCTAGCTCCAGCAGAGAAGAGCTCTTTGCCCCACCCCAGCCATTCCATAGAGATATAAACCCATTTTCCTAATTCCAACAGACCTCACTACCTCTGAGGATGCTTGCCACAGATGCAGCCGAAACGTCAGGAGAAATGCCTCTAGAACATGGCCCTATAGCCCGAAAAAAAACACAAGAACCTAGTATATGAAACATCCACCGATTCTGTCTTTAGACCTGGGTCGCAACTCAGAGATGTATATATAAATATTCCAAAATGTGAAAATATCCAAAATACATAACATAATACAGATATTGGCCCATGTTATGCATATACTAGACCCTTGCTATCTGCTGGGACTTGGTTAGTTAGATGTTCATTCATAACGTTTTTATGACGCAGGAAGCAAAACGTTTTGATCCACCCTCGTATTATTATTATTATATAATGATGAAATGTTGTCTTTTACATAAAATGGCAAAATCAATAGTGGCCTTTTTGGGGGGAAATTATTAGTATTTTAATCATTGTAATAATAATTGCAGTATTAAAATATTTAGTATTTAAATCAGGGGGCCACAAACTGTTGTTGTTGTTGTTGTTGTTGTTATTACTGGCTGTTAGTAATTGTGGGAGTTGCAGTCCAAAACACTGGAGGAAAGACTGAAGTTGGCCCAGGCCTGTCCTAAAGGCATCAGATGCGTTATTATCCTGGGTGCTAAGCAGAGTCAGCCCTGGTTAGTATTTGGATGGGAGACCACCGATGAATATGAAGCAGTTTTCACAGGAAGGAATTGATAAAACCACCTATTTAACCTCTATGAAATTAATGGGGTCTATATAAGCCAGCATGTGGTTTTGAAGGCACACAGAAAGCAAAAAGGATCCTAAAGATCCCCTCTGAACGTGGAAGCTAAGCAGGGCCAGCCCTGGCTAATCCTTGAATGTGAGGCCAACATCAAATCCCAACGGGTGTTGACTCCGTTTCAAAGCACAGCCACCTCCAAGCATTCCTTGGCTATAGAAACCTCATGAAAATCCACGGGGCTGCTGCGAAGGCTGCATTTTTGCTTGGCATGCTAAATGCTAAGCTAATGGGAGGATGTTTATGAAGAAATCCACCCACTGCAGCATTAAGCAGCAACCTTGACGCTTTGGTGCTGGGAAGATTAGGAGCAACTCGGTGGGGTTCCCGGCACCATAATCCGACTTAGATATGCGCCAAGCCTTTGGCGTTCCAAGCAACATATGTTGGTTAATGACAGCATTATTCCTTGGATTGTTAGAATCATAGACTCCTAGAGCTGGAAGAGACCACATGGGCCATCTAGTCCAACCCCATTCCATGCAGGAAAAAAGCATAATCAAATAATCCCCGAGAGATGGCCATCCAGCCTCTGCTTAAAAGCCTCAAAGAAACTCCAAGGCAGAGTGTTCTACTGCTGAACAGTTCTTAAGTTGTTCATTAGAATCTCCTCTGTCATTTCAATCCATGGCTCCATTGAGTCCTAGTTTCCAGGGCAGCAGAAAACAAGTCTGGTCCCTCTTCCTTACGGTACCCTTTTACATATTGATACACGACTCTCATCATTCTCCTCCTCTCACCCTTCTACAGAGACACTCGCTGGAACGCCTCAGCAATCGAGAGTCCAAAAGTGGCAGGCTCAAACCCAGAACCTCAAGCAATGGCTGATACCAAATGAGAGACTCCCCCCTGGGCACACAGAGGACTGGGCGACTTGGAAGGCAATGAACAGACTGTGCTCTGGCACCACAAGATGCAGAGCCAACCTCAAGAAATGGGGCTACAAAGTGGAATCCTTGACATGCGAGTGCGGAGAGGAGCATACCACTGACCACCTGCTGCAATGCAACCTGAGCCCAGCCACATGCACAATGGAGGACCTTCTTGCAGCAACACCGGAAGCACTCCAAGTGGCCAGATACTGGTCAAAGGACATTTAATCAACTACCAAACTCACACATTTTGTATTTTCTCTGTTTGTTTCCTTTGTTCTGTTAGAAATGTAATATAATTGACTGGCTGCCCTGACACGAGAAAAAAAACCAAACCCTTCTATTCTGCAGGCTAAACAGACCCAGTTCTTTAAGACGCTTCTCAAAGGGATTCCTGGTCTCCAGACCTTTGATCCTTTTAGTCTCTCTCTTCCTCTGGATGCTTTCCAGCTTTGAGTCAACCTCTCTCTTGAACGGTGAGGCCATGAATTGGACATAGTGTGTTTCCAGGTGAAGAGGTCTGACCAAAACAGAATAGAGAGGCACCAGGACTTCCCTCAATCTGGGCACTGAACTCCTTTGGATGCAGCCCAAAATCCCAATGTCTTTTCGAGCTGCTGCATCACACGCTTGACTCGTGTTCATCTTTTTTCCGACCAAGATTCCAAGACCTTTCTCGCATGCGACTCTGTGGTGGAGCCAAGAATCACCAATCTTGTCTCTGTGCATGTCATTTTTCCTGCCTAAGTAGAGTATCTTACATTTCCTCTTGTTGAAATTCATTGTATTAGCTTTGACCAATCATCTCTCTAATCTGTTGAGGTCATTTTGCATCCTGACCCTGCCCTCTGGAGTAATCACTCTCCCTCCCAATTTGTTCCCATCTGCAAACTTGATAAGAAGCACTTCCTCTAAACCTTCATCCAAGTCATTAATAAAGATGTTGAACAGGACTGGGCCCAGGACCGAACCCTCTTTATGGCATCCAAATAGTCACTTCTTTCTAGGATGAAGAAGCATTGGAGAGAAGCACCCTTTGGGTTTGGTAGCTTAACCAATTCTAGATCTACCTAACAGTAGCATTGCCTGGCCGACATTGGACTAGTTGGCTTGCAAGAAGGTCATGGGGGACTTTGTTGAAGGAAGGCCTTCCTGAAATCAAGATCTGCTCCATCCACAACATTCCCTGCATCTACATGTTTGTAGAAATCAACATTAGTTAAATACCCAAAGACCTTTAGACGCAGAGTGCATCTAAAGTATCCGTAGGGATACTAAAGTATCCGTAGGGATACCAAGGTGCTTGTCTATAAAGCTATTGTCCTCCCAACCCTGCTATATGCCTGTGAGACGTGGACTGTCTACAGATGTCACATGCAACTCCTGGAACGATTCCATCAGCGCTGCCTCCGGAAAATCCTGCAAATCTCTTGGGAAGACAGGCGGACAAATGTCAGCGTGCTGGAAGAAGCAAAGACCACCAGCATTGAAGCAATGATCCTCCGCCACCAACTCCGCTGGACTGGCCACGTTGTCCGGATGCCCGACCACCGTCTCCTAAAGCAGTTGCTCTACTCCGAACTCAAGAACGGAAAACGGAATGTTGGAGGACAGGAAAAGAGATTTAAAGATGGGCTCAAAGCCAACCTTAAAAACTCTGGCATAGACACTGAGAACTGGAAAGCCCTGGCCCTTGACCGCTCCAGCTGGAGGTCAGCTGTGACCAGCAGTGCTGTAGAATTTGAGGAGGCAGGAATGGAGGGCGAAAGGGAGAAGCGTGCCAAGAGGAAGGCGCGTCAAGCCAACCCCGACCGAGACCGCCTTCCACCTGGAAACCAATGCCCTCACTGCGGAAGAAGATGCAGAGCAAGAATAGGGTTCCACAGCCACATACGGACCCACAAGAATATTGGAAGACAATCATCCTCGGAAAACGAGGGATCGCCTAAGTAAGTAAGTAAGTAAGCATCTAAAGTATAGAATGAATGCAGTTTGGCACCACTTGAAGTGCCATGGCTGAATGCTATGGAATAATGGGAGCTGCAGTTTGGTGAGGCACCTGGACTCTTTGGCAGAGGAGGCTAAAGACTTTGCAAAACTACAACTCCCAAGATCTCATAGCATTGAGCCATGGTAGTTCAAGTTGTGTCAAACTGCATTCATTCTAGAGTGTAGATGCAGCTTATGACTTGCATAAGACTTTTGTGAAATACCTTAGGTCAGCAACACCGGTTCTGGCATCATGAAGTTACGCAATGCAAGATTTGAGGCCAAGCAATTTTCTACAATTGTGCATTAGCTTCTACTTCCAAAAGTTTTCTAATTTCTTGAGTAACTTACATATACATTAGTTCTGAAATCATTTTCCCATGTTTTGCATAGAGATTGTTTTCTATGCAAAGAAAATGTATTTCTGTGCAGAAAACCTTTTTTGTACAGAAAATTATGTGTGTGCTTGTATGCATTCAACGTGTTCCTATTTGCAAGGAAAAGTATGAGATTCGATGGTCTGAATTGCACACTTATTCTTACACAAACCCTATTAAACTCCAAAAAGGAGACTGATGGTAGCCAAGAGTGTAACCAATGCTCTTGTGTATTTGTCTGAAAATCTCAGCAGCAATCGTCTTCCGAAACACAAAAGCAAAGAGTTTTGTAAAAAGCCAACAAATGTACAAAACAGTACAAGGATGAGATATTTCCGCTTCCCGGCCCCCTTGTTTACCACTGTTATAGCAATTATGGAGGAAATAAAATATGAAATTGAAAGAAAAGCACTTTGAAAAAAGGATGGAGTGAGAGAAGAGGGGAGAAATAAACCATTCTGTTAAGGCATATCATCCTATCCCTTCAGATTCCTGTCAATGGCTGTGTTAGGCAAGTTAGGGTGCATCTACACTGTGGAACAAATGCAGTTTGACACTGCTTTGACTCAATGTGACGGAATAGCGTGAATTGTAGTTTGGTGAGGCACCAGCACCATTTGACAGAGAAGACTAAAGACCTTCTAAATCTACAACTCTCAGTGCTTCATAGCATTGAGCCATGGGAATTCAAGTGGTACCAAACTGCATTAATTGTATAGCGTAGATGCTCTTTGAGACTTATAACCTTGTGACTGTTTTGCATCCATATTTCCATAACCACAATTAATGCCCCTGCAACCTATTTTCAAAGTTAACCAATTGAGTCCCATATTCCGGGAAATTGTGAGAGAAGAAGCTGGGGGTTAATCTCCATGATGCAATTAATGCAGTTTAGCATCACTTTAACTGCCATGGCCCAATACTATGGCTTCATGGGATGTGTAATTCCACCGGGGTTTTAGCCTTCTCTTCCAAAGAGTTTTGCTGATGCCTCACCAAACAATTCCCATGATTACATGTCCATTAAAACAGTATCAAACTGCATTAATTCTACAGTGTAGATGCACTCCTAGAGCTGCCATTCACTGGCCATGTCATCTTGCAGTATCCTGCTTTCCAGCATCACAAAAACGAGGCTGGATCTACAATGCCATATAATGCAATTTGGATACATCACATAGGTCTACACTAACCATATAATGCAGTACAAACTCATTATAGGCCAATGTAGATCCAGCCTCAGGCCTTCATGATATCTGACTGGTTCTTCTGGTGGGTTTTGGGGTTGTATCAGGAATTATGGAGAACAGCTATCCTATCAAAGCTATGCCTCCAAAGCATAACCTTAAAGTGGTGTCAAACCACATTCATCCTACAGTGTAGATGTGTGTTCTAACTCTAACTACTTCTGCATGCTTGGCTTCTCCTGGAAGATTTCGAGCTGAATGGAGGAAGTTGGAGAAGAAGTCACACATAATATAACAACTGATTTCATTCCTAAGGCCTTCCAAAACAACAAAAACAACAACACCCTGGTGAGCCGAATGCCAGATCGGGACTTTGGCGACTCGTTTGACCGTCTCATCGCTAACATGCTGCAGAAGGGAGCCGAGCATCTGATGTTGTTAAATGTGAAAAGACAGCAGTCAAAACAGAAGAAGAAGAAGAAGGAAAGAAGTTGAAACAAAAGGATGAGGAATGAGAGAGGGAGAGAGATGCTTTGCCGGATGGAATGAGAAAGCGAGGTCCGCTTCGGGAGCCGGAGAAATTGCTCCGCAATGTGCAGTGAGAGGAAGTTGCGTCGTCTTCCTTTTGGTCATCTCCTCCCAGTTTTTTTTCTTTCCTTCTGAAGATGAATTGTGCTTTTTCCTCCCTCCTTCCCTTCTCCCAATCCAGGAGGCACCATGGGTTTTTCTCTATTCCGTTTGTGCGTCGTAGTTTGCGCCGCCGGCTTTCTTCAGTTCCCCCTTGATGTAGTCTTCATCCAGTTCTTTGTGGTCGCTGATCACAAACTCTTTGGCAAAATTCTGTGAGGGAAGAGAGATTTCAAACCATGTGTCAATGTATAATTTCCATCCCTTCTTGCGAGAAGGTCACACAACAGAGGTAAAAGCTTAAAAACAAGTACAGGTCCATTTCTATAAAATGATGCATATCCAACACCGGACAGAATGGCTAAGATGTATAAAAATAATTATAGCACTTGTTGGAAATGTGGGGGGAAAGTGGGCACCTTTTACCATATGTGGTGGACATGTACAAGGATGGCGGAAAGGGTGGCTAGGATGTATACAAATGGTTCTAGCGATTGTTGGAAATGTGGGGAGAAAGTGGGCACCTCTTACCATATGTGGTGGACATGTACAAGGGTGCCAGAAAAGATGGCTAGGATGTATACAAATAGTTCTAGCAATTGTTGGAAATGTGGGGGGAAAGCGGGCACCTTTTACCATATATGGTGGACAAGTACAAGGACACCGGAAAGGATCGCTAGGATGTATACAAATAGTTCTAGCGATTGTTGGAAATGTGGGGGGAAAGTGGGCACCTTTTACCATATATGGTGGACATGTACAAGGACACCGGAAAGGATCGCTAGGATGTATACAAATAGTTCTAGCGATTGTTGGAAATGTGGGGGGAAAGTGGGCACCTTTTACCACATGTGGTGGACATGTACAAGGACACCAGAAAGGATGGCTAGGATGTATACAAATAGTTCTAGTGATTGTAGGAAATGTGAGGGGAAAGTGGGCATCTTTTACCATATGTGGTGGACATGTACAAGGAAGCCGGAAAGGATGGCTAGGATGTATACTATTGCAACAGATAAAAACATGCATACTAATAATAAAAATGTATTGTCGAAGGCTTTCATGGCCAGAATCATTAGGTTGTTGTGTGTTTTCTGGGCTGTCTGGCCATGTTCCAAAAGCATTTTCTCCTGATATTTCACCCACATCTTTGGCAGGCATCCACAGAGGGTGTGAGACCTCACAACCTCTGAGATGCCTGCCATAGATACAGGTGAAACATCAGGAGATAATGCTTCTTGAACATGGCCATACAACCCAGAAAATACACAACAACCCAGGGATTCTGGCCATGAAAGCCTTCGACAATACTACCCAATAATAAAAAACATTTAAAACGAAATATAAGTAGTTGCTGTAACACGTCCTAAAACATACATTAAACTATAATACACTTTAAGACCACCCCTAAATACATAATGTATTCTAGTGATTGTTGGAAATGTGGGGGGAAAGTGGCCAGCTTTTACCGTATGTGGTGGTCATGTAAAAGCTTCCCACAAGGATGATAAAACATCAAAACATCCAGAAGTCCCCTGGGCAACGTCCTTTCAGATGGCCAATTCTCTCACACCAGAAGCGACTTGCAGTTTCTCGAGTCATTCCTGACACCAGGGGGATGGGGACCATCCTTGTGGGAGGCTTCTCTCATGTCCCTGCTTGAGGAGCTGCAGCTGACAGGGGGAGCTCAACCTGCTGTCCTGGGATTCGAACCACTGCAGTCATTTTTATCCAGTGCAGGTAAGTGACTTGAGTGTTGTGCTAGAGGTGCACAATTAATGCAGTTTGACACTACTTCTACTAGCATGGCTCAATGCTATGCAATCATGGAATCATAGAGACCTTGTGGGCCATCCAGTCCAACCCCATTCTGCCAAGAAGCAGGACAATTGCGTTCAAAGCAGTCCCAACAGGTGGCCATCCAGCCTCTGTTTAAAAGCCTCCAAAGAAGAAACCTTTTAGTCTTCTCTGCCCAAAATACAGGTTAGTCAATAAACTACAACTCCAAGATTCCATAGCACTGAGCTATGGCAGTTAAAGGGGTGTCAAACTGGTTCATTCAACAGTGTAGATGCACTTTGGTCTTGCTGAAACATCAGGGGAATTGATGCAAAAGAAACCAATGTTCAATTCCTCTTAAATTGCAGACATATTCATCACAGAGACAAGTGTCTTTCCGCTTGTCTTTCTTTGCTGCCATCACGTTGTGCTTCTTCCAGCCTCGGCTTTGCCTAAAGGATGAATGGCATCCTTTGTGTCCATTCCACAACATATGGGTATCACAAACAAGTACAGCCATTGCTTCCAGGAAGTTGAAGATGCTGCAATGCCCTGAATTGCTTCACAGAACAAGGTTGGATTTGCACAACATTATCACAGGAAGCCACAGCAAATGCTGCTCCTTGCAAACATTTGCATCTTATGTGATGCATCTACATTGAAGAATTAATGCTGTTTGGCACCACTTTAAATGCCTTGTATGAACGATACAGAATCCTGGGAGTTGTAGTTTTACAAGGTCTTTCGCCTCCTCTACCAAAGAGTGCTGGTGCCTCGTCAAACTACAACTCCCATGATTCCATTGAGACATAACAATTAAAGTGATATCAAATAGCTAAATGCACCCACTATTTCCAAACTTTGTCATGTCTGGATTGACTGCATTCTATTGTCAGAGTAGATCCATATCATGTAGTTCAATTGCATTATATGGGTCTACACTGATCATACAACGAATCCGGGGAGAGGCGGATGAGCTCCCTCTATCAGCTCCAGCTCCTCATACGGGGACATGAGAGAAGCCTCCCACAAGGATGATAAAAAAAACATCAAAAATCATCCGGGCGTCTCCTGGGCAACGTCCTTGCAGACGGACAATTCTCTCACACCAGAAGCAACTTGCAGTTTCTCAAGACACTCCTGACACGACAAAAAAAAAATACAATGCAGTTTGAAACTGGATTAAATGAGTGTAAATCCAGTTTATGTCATATTGTTCTTTGCATGTTATTCCAGCATCTGGTCCCATCTCAGACTTAAATATTATTATTATTATTATTATTATTATTATTATTATATAATTTAATAATTAAATAATAATAATAAATTATTGTTATTGTTGTTATTATTATTATTATTATTATTAAAGATCGAACTGCAAAAGACTCTGACACAAACCAGTAAAGGTGGTCCCAGTGGTGATCGGCACACTGGGTGCAGTGCCTAAAGGTACCTATGCTATAGTACGACAGCGTGCAATGTACTAGCAGCTTGTATAAAGTATACTTAAGAGCAATTCACACTGCAAATCTCTAAACCAAAAAATTCCCTTATGTGGGATAAACAATTAATTCCTACAGAAAAATACACAAGTTTGTGATTCCTTTTTGAAAACCAAACTGTAGAAGCTGTATGAATAACTGTTTATTTCATAACAAGAAGTTGGTGATTTGCAAAAAAGGACTTGCAAATGTTGATTTGTCATTGATAAACTTTTGGTTTACAAAAGTATACTTTGTGCAAGCTGCTAGTACATTGCATGTTGTATAGCATAGATACCACATTCATTCTTATGATTATATAACTGTATTACTTTTTGTTGTATAGTGGCCTCTTGCCCTTGTACTTCGGTGAATCCCTTTTCTCTATTGCAGTGCCTCAAGACCTTGGCCTGCACTTAAACACAACGGGCACTGACAAGATTACCATCTGCCAACTGCAAAAGGCCACCCTACTGAGATCTGCACGCATTATTCGCCGATACATCACACAATCCTAGACACTTGGGAAGTGTCTGACGTGTGATCCAATACAGCAGCCAGTTTGCTGTGGACTCATCTTGTTGTGTTTCAAATTATTATTATTATTACCTGGAACCCCAGGTTTCAGCGGTGACCAGGGGAGCATTCACACAATTAAAACTTGTGCGCCAGCTGCGCCCGTACCTTGGGAAGTCTGACTTGGCCACGGTAGTCCACGCTCTGGTTACATCCCGTTTTGACTACTGCAACGCTCTCTACGTGGGGTTGCCTCTGAAGACTGCTCGGAAGCTTCAAATGGTCCAACGATTGGCAGCCAGGATGCTAACAGGAGCGGCACTCAGGGAGCATACCACTCCTCTGCTGCGCCAGCTCCACTGGCTGCCAATTTGCTACCGGGCACAATTCAAAGTGCTGGCTTTAGCCTTTAAAGCCCTAAACAGTTCTGGCCCGACCTATCTGTCCGAACGCATCTCCTCCTATGAACCAGTTAGGACATTAAGATCGTCTGGGGAGGCCCTGCTCTCGGTCCCGCCGGCTTCACAAGCACGCCTGGCGGGGACAAGAGACAGGGCCTTCTCAGTGGTGGCCCCTCGGCTGTGGAACGCCCTTCCTACAGACATTAGATCGGCCCCCTCCTTATGGGAATTCAGGAAGAGAGTGAAGACCTGGCTCTTCGATCAGGCTTTCAACTAAGCAGTACAATTGATTGATTATTGGAATATGGATTAATGGACAACGAGATTGGATGCTGATTCTATTGATGAGACGTGATGGATTGTTGTTTTTCTGTATTGTTGTATTGATGTTCTGATGTTAATTAATGGACATTATTGTTTTAAATGATTAATGATTTTGTATTGTAATGTTGATACTGGTTGTTAACCGCTCTGAGTCGCCTGATGGCTGAGAAGAGCGGTATACAAGTGAAGCAAATAAATAAATAAATAAATAAATAATAATTATTATTATTATTTATACCCCTGCCTTATCTCTTCTGCAGGAGACTCAAAGCAGCTTAACATAAAGCATCAGCATACAATTGAAAATATACTAAAATATAAAGGAAAGGAAATGCTTAGAATCACCTGCTCATTGCATGAAGGGAAACATATTACATAAAAATCTGAAAAAAATCGAGTAGCCTTGCATTTATTAACGATGTCCTAGGTGGATGAACTACGCAGGGGAAAACCATTAAACGCTAGTTTCCATTTCTTCCCAATGCTGAACAATGAGTGGATCTGCCTGGTTAGCTATTAAGAGCCGCTCACTAGTTAATTAGTTCGTTCTGAAAGCAAAGTCTTCCCTACGAGCCCTTTGTCTGCTCAGTCATATAATCTAGGGATTGTTTAGGACTTTCCAAGAACCGGCCCCACACCGAGATGCTGACAAAAGACACCATTTGCAACGCTGTCATTTCTTATTTAATTGGGACCACAGCTTGGAAAAGCTATTTTGTTTCTAGACTATGACTCCCAGCATCTCTGAGAACAGCTGGTATGGGGATTCTGGGGTTTGCATTATAGAATCCTAGAATTCTAGAGTTGGAAGGGACCTCAAGGGCCACCTAGTCCAACCCCAATCTGCCATGCAGGAAAAGCACAACCCAAGCACTCCCGACAAATGCCCATCCTTACTCTGCACAACAACAACAACAACAACAACAGAATTATAAAATCCTAGAGTTGAAAGAGACCCCATGGACCACTTAGTCCAACCCCATTCTGACTTCATGCAGGAAAAGTACAATCAAAGCACTCCCAAGAGATGGCCACCCATTCTCTGTTTAAAAGCCTCCAAAGTAGGAGCCTCCACCACACTGGGCAGAGAGTTCCACTGCTGATCAGCTCTTCTTACAATCAGGAAGTTCTTTCTAAGATTCAGGTGGAATCTCCTTTCCTGTCATTTGAACCCATGGCTTCACTGAGTCCAAGTCTCTAGGGCAGCAGGAAGGAAACCCTGCTCCCTTTATACCCCACTTTATCTCCTCAAAGGGGACTCAAAGCAGCTTGACATAAAACATTTGCATGGAATTTACAAATATACAGAAATTAATACAGAATTAAACACAAAGAGCAGTAAAAAAAATCCAGTTGAAATCCACCCAACAGGGATACTTGCCTGTACTACTTCTTTCACCAAAGTCTTGTCGGTTCCTGTCTTGGCGCGCTGCAGCCCGCTGACGTTCTCGCCAATCCAAGTGATCAATGCAAACTTGACCCGTTTGCTCATGGCGTCGCCGGTGGTGAATCGGACGAAGCCAAACAGCCGCAGGTCATCTTGGGGAAAAGGTTGGAGAAGAGAAAGGAGATGAACCCCATGGGATGAAGAGCTAGCCTTGCTGGGGACGGGGAATTTCACAAAGGGAAAGGCAACCGGTTGGCACAGGTATGGGCAAACTTTGGCCATCCAGGTGTTTTGGACTCCAGCTCCCACCATTCCTAACAGCCTCAGGCCACTTCCTTTCCCCTATCAGCTGCCTAAGTGGAAAAGGAAAGGGAAAGGGAAGGGACCTGAGGCTGTTAGGAATGGTGGGAGTTGAAGTCCAATCACTTGTAGCGAGGGCCCAGTTTGCCCATGCCTGGGTTGGCATGACCACTTGGGTACTTCATGAAGGACCACTTGAAGTAGTCCAGGAATACCTGGCCACTCTAAATGAATCCAAGTTTCCATAGCCAAATGAACTACATCCAAGAGTATTGAAGGAACTAGCAGAAGTCATTTCAGAACCACTGGAAAGAATCTTTGAGAATTCTTGGAGAAGTCCCAGCAGACTGGAGGAGGGCTGGGAAGAAGGGAACAAAAGAGGACCCAAACAATTTCACAGTGTTGACACTGTTGACACTGAAATGGTGTCAAACTGCATTCATTCCACAGTGTACACCCAAAGTGATACTAAACTGTAATCATTCCACAGTATACATCCAAAGTGGTGTTAAACCGAATGCATTCATTCCACAGTATACATCCAAAGTGGTGTCAACCAGCATTCATTCCACAGTATACACCCAAAGTGATACCAAACTGTAATCATTCCACAGTGTATACCCACAGTGGTGTCAAACCGCATTCATTCCACAGTATACATCCAAAGTGGTGTTAAACCGAATGCATTCATTCCACAGTATACACCCAAAGTGGTGTCAACCAGCATTCATTCCACAAAGTGGTGTCAGACTGCATGCATTCATTCCACACCATACACCCAAAGTGGTGTCAAACTGCATTCATTCCACAATGTATTTCCAAAGTGGTGCCAAATTGCATTCATTCCACAGTGTACACCCAAAGTCGTGTCAAACTGCATTCATTTCACAGTGTATACCCAAAGTGGTGTTACACTGCATTCATTCCACAGTGTATACCCAAAGTGGTGTTGCACTGTATTCATTCCACAGTGCACACCCAAAGTGGTGTCAAACTGCATCATTCCACAGTATATACCCAAAGTGGTGTCAAACTACATGCATTCATTCCACAGTATACACCCAAAATGGTGTCAAACTGTATTCATTCCACAATGTATATCCAAAGTGGTGCCAAACTGCATTCATTCCACAGTGCACACCCAAAGTGGTGTCAAACTGCATCATTTCACAGTATATACCCAAAGTGGTGTCAGACTGCATGTATTCATTCCACTGTATACACCCAAAGTGGTGTCAAACTGCATTCATTCCCCAGTGTATAAGTGGTGTCAGACTGCATGTATTCATTCCACAGTGTACACCCAAAGTGATATCATACTGAATTCATTCCACAGTGTAGTAGACACACCCAATACACACCC
Source organism: Anolis sagrei (assembly GCF_037176765.1). Taxonomy (NCBI): domain Eukaryota; kingdom Metazoa; phylum Chordata; class Lepidosauria; order Squamata; family Anolidae; genus Anolis; species Anolis sagrei. Next base: position 23,246,508 of record NC_090028.1, read on the forward strand.
AACTTGACTTGCATCCTTTCCCAACTTGGACTACAACTCCCAACATCCCTGCCTAATGATCTCCATCATATTTGGAGATTCACACCTTTTATACAAGGCTGAGCCCATAAAGGACATATTAATCCACAAATTATCAGATTCCTGATAATTGAACAATCACATCTGCAAAAGCCGAGCTTGCAAATGTGGAGTTTGACTCCAGCCTTGTCATCACTGACTATGAAAGTTGCAATCCAGCAACATCTGCAACACAATCCCTGTATCTAGACAAGTTTCTGGGTTGCTGTTTCCCTAGTGACACCAAAACAGAGACCTTCCTCTATCTGAAACCAGGTTTCCTCAAAAGCCAACACCTGAAAGGCACACAGTTTTAATCAGCGGCGTCAAAATCCACTTTCCACTTATCAGGAGACCATTTTGGCCAAGGCGTTTCCCCAGTGGGTTAAATCTACCCAAGAGCAGCCAGTGTATTTGAAGTCAAAATGGGCAAAGTTGATGGGACTCCAACACTCATCAGCCCTAGAAAGTAAATGCCAATGGCGTGAAATATTCAAAGAGGCATCCCAACAATAACAGTATTGAGGAGGAGTCGAGGGTCTTTGAATCAACTATATGACTCATGGGGTGCATCAGAATGAGTGCAGTTTCACACCCCTTTAATTGACTCAGGGCCATACAATTGTGGGAGTGGTAGTTTTGCAAGGTCTTCCCTGCCAACGAATGTAGGTGCTTCATCAAACTACAACCCCAAGGATTCCATAGCCAGTGAAAATGGTGCCAAACCACATTCAGATGCACCCTAGAGAGAGACAAGCTGAGGACCTTTTGCTTGTGAATAATAGGCTCTGTTTCTGAAATGCTAAAATGTTGTGTTTTGTGTTCCATGAAACCGAAGAGTTCTTCTGAACCTACGCTCCTCTACCTTCAAGAGCAGCTTCATCTGTAGGTGTTTGCAGCCAATCAGAGCGGCCTCCATGCTGGGTGGAAAAGGAAACCTGCGGATTTCTGCAAAGCGAGCTGCTATTAAAAGCACAAGGGCAGTTCATGCTATTTTGTGGTTGCAAAAGGTTGATCAAGGGAAAGCTACTGGGCTCATGCTTCCATTGCATTGCGTCATGGCGGTCAAAGCAGTGTCAGGCTGCATTCATTGCAGAAGTGTAGACGCACCCAAGAAAAGTGGGATTCAGAAGGAAGTTTTCTTCTTCTGAGACAGAATCAAAACCAGGACCAGATGGCTGGCGGGGAAGTAGGGAGGGGGGAGCCCATAAAACGGCATCTGCTTGACAGCTCTGAGAAGGGTTGGCTTTTGAGAAGGCAGAGCGAAAGGGAAGGAGGGGTGGGAGGGAGGAAATGGTGTGCAGGCAGGCAGGAAGGAACCGCCTGTCAGTGAGGAACTGGACCACATGCCTGGGCATAGGGAAGGCTTGCCTTGCCACTTTCCTTCCAGAATCCTGTCCTTGAAGGCCAACATGGCAAACAAACTAGTCCAATGTGGGCTAGGCAAAACTACGGTGAGGTGGATCAGTAATTGGTTAAATGGACGAACCCAGAGGGTGCTCCCCAATGCTTCTTCTTCATCCTGGAAAGAAGTGACAAGTGGAGTGCCGTAGGCAGGCATGTAGCCGGGGGGGGGGGGGGGGGCTTGAGGGGCTTCAGTCCCCCCCCCCCCCGAAATTCTCATGGTGGTTCGCGAAAAGGCCTTACTGGTGCATTATTTAAACTGTTATGTTTATTCATATCATTATCTCATCACCATACTCAATATATCCCATATGCATGGGGGTATTGGGGTAATGATACAAAAGGTTTGCTAGGGTAGACACTCTTTCACTCAGACTCACCCCCCCCCCAAACTCAGCCCCCCGACCCCTCCCCTGAAAAATGTTCAGCCCCCCCCCCCCAATTGAAATCCTGGCTACGGGCCTGGCCGTAGGGTTCCGTCCTGGGCCCGGTGCTGTTCAACATCTTTATTAATGACTTAGATGAAGGGCTAGAAGGCATGATCATCAAGTTTGCAGACGACACCAAATTGGGAGGGATAGCCAATACTCCAGAGGACAGGAGCAGAATTCAAAATGATCTTGACAGATTAGAGAGATGGGCCAAAACTAACAAAATGAAGTGACAAATGCAAGATACTCCACTTTGGCAGGAAAAACAAAATCCAAAGATACAGAATGGGTGACGATGATGCCTGGCTCGAGAACAGTACGTGTGAAAAAGATCTTGGAGTCCTCGTGGACAACAAGTTGAACATGAGCCAACAATGTGATGTGGCGGCAAAACTAACAAAATGAAGTTCAACAGGGACAAATGCAAGATACTCCACTTAGGCAGAAAAAACGAAATGCAAAGATACAGAATGGGGGACAATGCCCGGCTCGAAAGTGAAAACGATCTTGGAGTTCTCGTGGACAACAAGTTGAACGTGAGCCAACAATATGATGTGTTGGCAAAAAAAGCCAATGGGATTTTGGCCTGCATCAATAGGAGCCTAGTGTCTAGATCTAGGGAAGTCATGCTACCCCTCTATTCTGCTTTGGTTAGACCACACCTGGAATATTGTGTCCAATTCTGGGCACCACAATTGAAGAGAGATATTGACAAGCTGGAATGTGTCCAGAGGAGGGCGACTAAAATGATCAAGGGTCTAGAGAACAAGCCCTATGAGGAGCGGCTTAAGGAGCTGGGCATGTTTAGCCTGAAGAAGAGAAGGCTGAGAGGAGATACACTTTCCCAGTTGTCCTGTGTTCCAATCTTGGAGGGCTGGCTTTTTCTTCTTCATGGAGGAAACTAATTTGCAACTAATGTGAAACCAACCTCCTCCCATTTGAAGAAGGAAGGAGGATCTTGACTTTCCCTTGGCTCCTTCAGCTTCTTGCTGAAGAGTTTAATTCAAGGCCTTGAAGCCTCTCTTCAGCTGGCAAGAGTTGGCACCTCTCCAGAGCTGGCGTTAATGATATGGCATCCCAAGACTTTAAGCTGTCCATCCACTTTGAAATTTGGAGAGTCAGCACCCTGCCGCTGAAATATTTGCAATCACCTTCACTGCTCCTCCATTAATCATCTCTCTTTTATGCACACACATATACTTTTAATTGGGGTTAGATGGGAGGTGATTCAGTGGCCTAAAACAGATTTATATCAGACTCTGATATTGTTTCATGCACAAAATTGTTAAAAAAAAGTTCCTATGTTCATATTTGACACGAGGAGAGATGGGCAAGAAATAATAATAATAATAATAATCATCATCATCATCATCATCATTATTAATGAACAACTCTCTCTCCCAGTCAGGAAGTTCTTCCTCATGTTCAGGTGGAATCTCCTTTCCTGTAGTTTGAAGCCATTGCTCCATTGTGTCCTAGTCTCCAGGGCAGCATAAGAGCTCTAGGTGCTCTTACTGCCTATTACAGGGAAAACCAGCTGATCCCTAACCCATTTAAAACACAGACATGTGCCTTTCATCTCAAGAACAGAGAAGCATCCTGAGCTCTGAGGATCACCTGGAAAGGATTCCCACTGGAGCATTGCAGCTCACCCAAATACCTGGGAGTCACTCTGGACCTTGCTCTGACCTACAAGAAGCACTGCCTGAACATCAAGCAAAAAGTGGGTGCTAGAAACAATATCATACGAAAGCTGACTGGCACAACCTGGGGATCACAACCAGATACAGTGAAGACATCTGCCCTTGCGCTGTGCTACTCTGCTGCTGAGTATGCATGCCCAATGTGGAACACATCTCACCACACTAAAACAGTGGATGTGGCTCTTAATGAGACATGTCGCATTATCACAGGGTGTCTGTGCCCTACACCGCTGAAGAAATTACACTGCTTTGCCAGTATTGCACCACCTGACATCCGCCGGGAAGTAGCAGCCAATAGTGAAAGGACCAAGGCAGAGACATCTCCAGCTCATCCCCTGTTTGGGTATCAGCCAGCACGTCAACGACTTAAATCTAGAAATAGTTTCCTAAGATCTACAGAGACACTTGCTGGAACACCTCAGCAAGCGAGAGTCCAAAAGTGGCAGGCTCAAACCCAGCACCTCAATCAATGGCTGATACCAGATGAGAGACTCCCTCCTGGGCACACAGAAGACTGGGCGACTTGGAAGGTGCTGAACAGACTGCGCTCTGGCACCACGAGATGCAGAGCCAACCTTCAGAAATGGGGCTACAAAGTGGAATCCTCGACATGTGAGTGTGGAGAAGAGCAAACCACTGACCACCTGCTGCAATACAACCTGAGCCCTGCCACATGCACAATGGAGGACCTTCTTGCAGCAACACCGGAAGCACTCCAAGTGGCCAGATACTGGTCAAAGGACATTTAACCAGCTACCAAACTCACAAGTTGTGTATTTTTCTGTTTGTTTGCTTTGTTCTGTTAGAAATGTAATACAATGGACTGGCTGCTCTGACACGACAAATAAATAGCAGAAAATAAGCCTGCTCCCTCCTCCCTAGGTCTTCCCCTCACCGCTTGATCCATTGTCCTCATAATGTCTCCTCTCAACCTTCTCTTCTGCAGGCGAAACATGTCCAGCTCTTTCAGCCACTCCTTATAGGGCTTGTTCTCCAAACCCTTGATGCTTTCAGTTGCCCTCCTCTAGACACGTTCCAGCTTAGAGTCAACATCTCCCTTCAATTGCTGTGCCCAGAATTAGACACAGTGTGATTCCAGGTCAAGTGGTGTGACCAAGGCAGAATAGACTAGAGCATAGGTAGCATGACTTCCCTGTACCTAGACACTAGGCTCTTCTTGATGCTGGCCAAAATCTCATTGGCGTTTTTTTGCCACTGCCTGACATTGTTGGCTCATATTTAACTTGTTGTCCATGAGGACTCCAAAATCTTTTTCACACATACTGTTGTTGAGCCAGGAATCACTCATTCTTTATCTAAGAAGCCAGATTTGGCCATGGTGGTCTATGCCTTAGTTACATCTCGTCTAGATGACTGTAGCATGCTTTGCATGGGGCTGCCTTTGAAGATGCTCGGAAACTGCAGCTGGTCCAAAGAGCTGCAGCCAGGTTGCTCACTGGGGTGGCTGCAGGGAACTCACAACGCATCTACTGCAGCAGCTCTATTTATTTATTTATTTATTAACTTTATTGATACCCCGCTAACATCTCCCGAAGGACTCAATGCGGCTTACAAAGGCCAAGGCCACAACAAAACAACAGCATAACAAATACAACAGTAAAACTCGTAAAGCAAATAATAAAACATCAAGCAAAACAATAAAACACTAAAAACAATGACAACATGACGCATTTAAAACCTAAGGCCGGGCCAAATGTAATGGACAAAATTTAAAAAGTGCTGGACATGACAGGTGAAATGTAGAGGTTTTTGGAGGTAAATGCAATGTGCAGACAATCCTAAATCTCTAACAAAGTGCATTTGGGACATAATGCTAGGAGTTCCTATTCTGGAAAGGCACACTGGGACAGCCAGGTCTTCAGGCTCTTCCTAAAGGCTGCCAATGTTGGGGCTTGTCTGATGTCCTTGGGGAGAGAGTTCCAGAGTTGGGGGGCCACCACAGAGAAGGCCCTGTCCCTTGTCCCCACCAATCGCGCTTGCAACGCAGGTGGGATCGTGAGCAGGGCCTCTCCAGATGATCGAAGGGATCGAGTGGGTTCATATATGGAGATGTGGTCACGCAGGTAGGCGGGTCCCAAACCATTTAGGGCTTTGTAGGTGAGCACCTGCACCTTGAATTGGGACTGGAAGATGAACGGCAGCCAATGGAGCTCCTTAAGCAGGAGGGTTGACCTCTCTCTGTAAGGAGCACCAGTTAACAACCTGGCCGCCGACCGTTGGACCAGTTGGAATTTCTGAACCATTTTCAAGGGCAGCCTCACGTAGAATGCATTATAGTAGTCTAATCTAGAGGTGACCAAGGCATGGACCACCCCGGCCAGTTCAGTCTTTGCGAGGTACGGTCGCAGTTGGCGCACGAGTTTCAATTGTGCAAAAACCCGGCCACCGCCACCGCCGACACCTGAGCCTCAAGCATAAGTGATGAATCCAGGAGGACACCCAAACTGCAGACCTGTGACTTCAGGGGGAGTGTAACCCCGTCCAACACAGTTTGCCACCCTATACCCCGATCCGGTTTACGATCGACCAGGAGGACCTCTGTCTTGTCAGGATTGATCTTCAGCTTGTTCCTCCTCATCCAAACAGCCACAGCGGCCAGGCACTCGTCCAGCACCCGAGGGGCTTCCTTGGAGTTAGGTAGAAAGGAGTAGTAGAGTTGTGTGTCATCTGCATAGAGATGGCACCCAACTCCAAAACTCTACTGGTTGCAAGTCTGTTTCCAGGCACAATTCAAAGCCCTAATAATAACTACATTGACTTACAATGTTGACCCCATCACTTTTTTCCCCCCTGTATCGTTTTGGCCACATTTGCCAACTCTCCTTGAATGGAAGAAATCCCATTACTTGGTGCAACACAAACACAGCAGCCCACATTCTCTCTTCTAAGGAAAGCCTTGAGTTAACCTTTTGCTTGCTTTGCTGGATGTGAACAGCTCATAACTGCAGCAGTTGCAACAATGCACACAGGAAACGTGAAGGAGAGCCCAAGTGGCTGCCTGCCTGGGGGAAGGGCAACCTGGCTGAAGGGCTGGAATAATAATCCATTTCATCTGGAGCCTTTCGTCGTGAAAGATTCATAGGAAAGTCATTCATCAGCCCTGCCTGTCTCTGACACAAAGCTGCACGCATCTCCTTGCTTTCCTGCTGGGCCGCTCTGCTTCTGCTTTGTGATTTCTAAACTGAGAAGGCAAACAGGAATTGTTCTCTCGGGCGAAGCAAATGTAAATACATTTGCAAAGATGTCTTGGCTCTCTCTAGATTTTATTGCACTAACTCGCAGTTGTGTTATCATTGATACCAGATTGCATTGTATTTCCTTGATATCACACCTCTCTTCATTGGCACATTTGGGGCAATTCACCAATACAAATCCATTTAAGAATGACTTGTCTCTCAGGACTTTATTGCATGAGCCTACTATTTGGTATCATTGATAATGCTGGCCCATACACTTTTGGTGCCTTAAATTTTAGTCTCATTTCATAGAATCATAGAATCAAAGAGTTGGAAGAGACCTCATGGGCCATCCAGTCCAACCTCCTGCCAAGAAGCAGGAATATTGCATTCAAATCACCCCCGACAGATGACCATCCAGCCTCTGTTTAAAAGCTTCCAAAGAAGGAGACTCCACCACACTCCGGGCCAGAGAGTTCCACTGCTGAACGGCTCTCACAGTCAGGAAGTTCTTCCTCATGTTCAGATGGAATCTCCTCTCTTGTAGTTTGAAGCCATTGTTCCACGTCCTAGTCTCCAAGGAAGCAGAAAACAAGCTTGCTCCCTCCTCCCTGTGGCTTCCTCTCACATATTTATACATGGCTATCATATCTCCTCATAGCCTTCTTTTCTTCAGGCTAAACATGCCCAGCTCCTTAAGCCGCTCCTCATAGGACTTGCTCTCCAGACCCTTGATCATTTTAGTCACCCTCCTCTGGACACATTCCAGCTTGTCAATATCTCCCTTGAAATGTGGTGCCCAGAATTGGACACAATATTCCAGGTGTGGTCTAACCAAAGCAGAATAGAGGGGTAGCATTACTTCCCTGGATCTAGACACTATGCTCCTCTTGATGCAGGCCAAAATCCCATTGGCTTTTTTTTGCCGCCACATCACATTGTTGGCTCATGTTTAACTTGTTGTCCACAAGGACTCCAAGATCTTTTTCACACGTACTGCTCTCGAGCCAGGCATTGTCCCCCATTCTGCATCTTTGCATTTTGTTTTTTTCTGCGTATATTTGATGTGCTGATTCCAAAAATGCCCCCACTTTTCCTTTATCAGCTCTTGTTTTTGAGATACAGAACTTATGCCATTTGTTCATCCATAGATAATGATATCTAAGAAATGAGAACTGATGCCATCTATCCAATGCGAGTTTCTGAATCAACCCTCCAATTAGCCTAAACATTAAGACACCAACATTTTTGTTGAGCTGTATAATGAATGCATATGCTATGGGGCTTCCTTAGTATTGCACCACACTTCATTAACACAATTGTGCCAATTCACCAATTCATGTTCTCACGATTGTACTTCCCTATTCCCACATAACCGCGCCTTCCTGCATTATTTCTGTTTCTGAATTTTTAATTCCATCTTGTAATAGCCTTTTGCAAAAAATTCCAGCATTTTGCAAAAAGACATAAAGGTAAAGGTAGTCCCCTGACATTAAGTCCAGTTATGTCTGACTCTGGAGTGTGGTGCTCATCTTGATTTCTAAGCCAAAGAGCCAGTGTTGTCCGTAGACACCTCAAAGGTCATGTGGCCAGCATGACTGCATGGAGCGCCATTACCTTCCCGCCGGAGCGGTACCTATTGATCTACTCACATTTGCATGTTTTCGAACTGCTAGGTTGGCAGAAGCTAGGGCTGACAGCGGAAGCTCAGGCCACTCCCCAGAATCGAACCTGCGACCTTTCACTCAACAAGCTCAGCAGCTCAGTGCTTTAACCCACTGCGCCACCGGGGGCTCATACACATAATAAAAGTGAAAAATATGTATGTGTATGTGACAGAGGTATCCATTTACACAGATAGCCTCTGGCCTCCACAAATAGGCTCTAGCTCAGTGGTTCTCAACCTTTCTAACACCGTGACTCCTAAATATGGTTCCTCATGTTGTGGTGACCCCCAACCATAAAATTATTTTTGAGGGCGCGAGGCAGACAAGGGAGGCTTTGCGAGAGGCCAGGCCTCATGCGAAGGAGCCCTCGCCTGGCTCTCGCATGATTTGAAAGTCTTGAGGGACGGGGGCCAAAGTCTTGGGGGCCAAAGGAGGTGGCCTCACGACCCCTCCGAAATGGCCAAATGACCCCTTTGGGGGTCGCGACCTCCGGGTTGAGAACCACTGCTCTAGTCCCAAGTGCTGAGAAGCCTCCAAAGGCACTCCACTGACATTGCAGGTTATAGTGAGCGCCATGAACATGTAGCCCAAACGCTGCTGAAGCCCCTCAAGCTTCCCCCCCCCCCCCCGGCTACATGCCTGTTGCTCCCTCCTTCCTGTGACTTCCTCTCACATATTTATACATGGCTATCATATCTCCTCTCAGCCTTCTCTTCTCCATGCTAAACATGCTCAGCTCCTTAAGCCGCTCCTCATAGGGCTGGTTCTCCAGACGCTTGATCATTTTAGTTGCCCTCCTCTGGACACATTCCAGTTTGTCAATATCTCTCTTGAATTGTGGTGCCCAGAATTGGACACAATATTCCAGGTGTGGTCTAACGAAGGCGGAATAGAGGGGTAGCATGACTTCCCTAGATCTAGACACTATGCTCCTATTGATGCAGGCCAAAATCCCATTGGCTTAGTTTTGGCCCATTTCTCTACTCTGTCAGGATCGTTTTGAATCCTGCTCCTGTCCTCTGGAGTATTGGCTATCCCTCCCAATTTGGTGTCGTCTGCAAACTTGATAATCATGCTTTCTAGCCCTTCATCGGAGTCATTAATAAAGATGTTGAACAGGACCAGGCCCAGATAACCTAGATTCAGAATTTGGACTGTATGGCAGTGTAGACCTATCCTCACAATATTCCATAGCACTGAACTGTGGCAGCTCAAGTGGTATTGAGTAGTACCCACGCTACAGTGCAGACAGATGCACCCTTAGCCTCTGCAAATAGATAGAGGAAGTCGGATAGGAAACTGTGCAATAATCAGCAAGGGAGGGGAATTTCCTCTAAGGTTGAACATACACACACAAACATGTTTTCCCGAGCAATAGACCATGCTGTGTGGCCTATGAGAGAGCAAGAGTTTTTGATGTCAATTTGTGACACCTGGATTTCAGTAAGGCCTTCGACAAGGTCCCCCACAACCTTCTGGCAAACAAACTAGTCCATTGTGGGCTAGACAAAACTACGATGAAGTGGATCTGTAATTGGTTAAATGGACAAACCCAGAGGGTGCTCATCAATGCTTCCTCTTCATCTTGGAAAGAAGTGACGAACGGAGTGCCGCAGGGTTCCGTCCTGGGCCCGGTCCTGTTCAACATCTTTATTAATGACTTACATGAAGGGTTAGAGGGCAGGATCATCAAGTTTGCATACGACACCAAATTGGGAGGGATAGCCAATACTCCAGAGGACAGGAGCAGGATTCAAAACGATCTTGACAGATTAGAGAGATGGGCCAAAACTAACAAAATGAAGTTCAACAGTGACAAATGCAAGATACTCCACTTTGGCAGGAAAAACGAAATGCAAAGATACAGAATGGGGCACAATGATGCCTGGCTCGAGAGCAGTACGTGTGAAAAAGATCTTGGAGTCCTCGTGGACAACAAGTTAAACATGAGCCAACAATGTGATGTGGCAGCAAAAAAAGCCAATGGGATTTTGGCCTGCATCAGTAGTAGCCTAGTGTCTAGGTCCAGGGAAGTCATGCTACCCCTCTATTCCACTTTGATTAGACCACACCTGGAATATTGTGTCCAATTCTGGGCACCACAATTCAAGAGAGATATTGACAAGCTGGAATGTGTCCAGAGGAGGGTGACTAAAATGATCAAGGGTCCGGAGAACAAGCCCTATGAGGAGTGGCTTAAGGAGCTGGGCATGTTTAGTCAGAAGAAGAGAAGGCTGAGAGGAGATTTGATAGCCATGTATAAATATGTGAGAGGAAGCCACAGGGAGGAGGGAGCAAGCTTGTTTTCTGCTTCCTTGGAGACTAGGATGCGGAACATGGACTTCAAACTACAAGAGAGGAGATTCCATCTGAACATGAGGAAGAACTTCCTGTGAGAGCTGTTCAGCAGTGGAACTCTCTGCCCTGGACTCTGGTGGAGGCTCCTTCTTTGGAAGCTTTTAAACAGAGGTTGGATGGCAATCTGTCAGGAGTGATTTGAATGCAGTATTCCTGCTTCTTGGCAGGGGGTTGGACTGGATGGCCCATGAGGTCTCTTCCAACTCTTTGATTCTATGATTCTATGATTTGTAGATTTCCAGATGAAGCGGATTTTATAAGGCTGCAAGAAAACAGATAGGCTGGGCAAGACTCCATAGTGTTGGAGAGTTATAGAGTTGGAAGGGATTTGATGAGCCATTGAGTCCAACCCCCAGCCCAATGCGGATTAATCCAGAGTAAATCATCACTTCTGCTCCCCCCCCCCCTTCCACTCTGGCTGCATCCACATGGCAGACTTGATGCACTTTGACGCTATTTTAAATGCAATGGCTAAATGCAATGGATCTTTGGACCATCATAAAGATTGACTGACAATGGAGACATTGGAATTATCGTTCTACTAGGTCCTTATTCCTGCCTGCCAAAGAGTGCTGGTGCCTCGCCAAACTACAACTCCCATGATTTCATAACAATGAAGTCATGACAAACTTTTACCCTTGCCTCTACAAACAATGGATGTCTAGAAGTTCATCAGCTGCTGGATATCCAGGAATGGGCCTTTCTTATAGTGGCCAAAGTTGGTAAATGTACTTTAGGGACTAGAATTCCTAGAATCCTCCAGCCAGCATGGTTTATGGCTTTGGATAAAACCTTCCATTAGCAATGTCATCATAGAATCAAAGAGTTGGAAGAGACCTCATGGGCCATCCAGTCCACCCCCCTGCCAAGAAGCAGGAATATTGCATTCAAATCACCCCTGACAGATGGCCATCCAGCCTCTGTTTAAAAGCTTCCAAAGAAGGAGCCTCCACCACACTCCGGGGCAGAGAGTTCCACTGCTGAACGGCTCTCACAGTCAGGAAGTTCTTCCTCATGAAATGGCCAAGCTTGGGGTTTTCTGAAGGGCCACCCCTTCAGCATTTTGGGGGGCAATTAATCAAAGGCAATTAGACTGCTGTGCCTGGCTTCCTTTCTTTTCATTCTCGGGTACCTTCTGCCTTTTACTATTGCTTACTATCACAAAGAGAAGAGTCAAAAGACCTTGGGCAAGTTGCACTCTCTCAGCCTCAGAGGAAGGCCAAGTGCCAAGAAAACTAAGAGATAGGCTTGCCTCACTGTCATTGCCATGTGCCTTCACCTCGTTTCCATCTTATGGAGACTCAAAGGCAAACCTATCATGGTATGGCAAGATTTGTTCAGAGGGAGCAGGCCTTTGCCTTCCTCAGAGGTTGAGAGAGTGTGACTTGAGCTTGCCACGGCCAAGCAGGGGTTTGAACCCTGTTCTCCAAAGCTGTGGGCCAAAACGCAAACACAAGGCAGCCCGAAGTTGGAGAAAACTTGAAGCCGGATAACAATGACCTTGAAAAAGAGAGTGCAGAAAGGAAGGAGGGGAAGGAAGGAAGAACAAAAGGAAAGAAGGAGAGAAGGGAGGGAGGGAAAAGGGGGGAAGGGAAAAGGGAACAGAGGGAGAAAAAAAGGAAAGGAGATGGTGAAAGAGAGACAAAAGGAAAGGAAGGAAGGAGAGAAAGAAAGAAGAAGGCAGGCAGGAGAAGGGAATGAAAGTAAGAAGAGAGGGAGAAAAAATAAAGGAATGGAGGGAGGAAAGGAGGGAAGGAAAACAAGAAGGGAAGGAAGGAGAAAGAGGAAAAGAAGGAAGAGAAGGAGACAAAACAGAAGGAAAAGGGGAAGGAAAGAAAGAAGACTGGAGAAGGGAATGAAAAAAAGAAAAGAGGGAGGAGGAAAAGAAGGGAGAGAGAAAAAGCAAGGAATGGAGGGAGTGAGGAAGGAAGGAAGGAATGAAGCAAAGAAAGAAAAGAGGGAGGAAGGATGGAAGAAATCAAGGAAGGAATGGAGGTGAGGGAAGGAAGGAAAGAAAAAAAGAATGAAAGAAAAGGGAGGAAGAAAAGAAGGGAGAAAAGGAAGGGAGGAAAAGAAGGAAGGAAAACAAGAAGGGATGGAGGAAGAAAAAGGGAAAGAAGAAAAGGAGACAAAAAAGGAAGGAAAGAAAGAAGGAAGGTGGGAGAAGGGAATGAAAGAAAGAAAGAGGGAAGAAGAAAAAAGGGAGAAAAAAAAGCAAGGCAGGGAGGGAGGGGAGGAAGGAAGGAGACAAAAAAGGAAAGAAAGAAAGAAGGAAGGAAGGCAGGAGAAGGGAATGAAAGAAAGAAAAGAGGGAAGAAGAAAAGAAGGGATAAAAAAGCAAGGCAGGGAGGGAGGGAGGGAGGGAGGGAGGGAGAAAAAAGAAAAGGAGAGAGGGAGTAAAAAGGGGAGTGAAGAAGGAAGGAAGGAAGGAAGGAAGGAAGGAAGGAAGGAAGGAAGGAAGGAAAAAGGAAGGAATGGAAATGAGGGAAGGAAGGACTGAAAGAAAGAAAGAAAAAGAGGAAGGAAGAAAAGAAGAGAGAAAAAAGGAAGGGGTTGAGGGAGGAAAAGAAAGAAAGAAAGAAGGGAGGGAGAAAAAAGAAGAGAGGGAGGGAGGGAGGGAGAAAAGGAGGGAGAAAGGAAGGAATGGAGAGAGGGAGAGAACCAACAAAGCAAGAAGGAATGGAGAAAGGGAGAGGGAGAGAAGGAGGGAGAGAAAGGGAAGGAAGGGAAGAGTGGAGGGAGAACAACTTCCCTGCTTTGCTTGGGAAGGAGGAGGCAGCTCTTCCCCTGTTTGAGTGGGAAGGTTAGACAAAAGGAGGATTAACCAGATGAGATCATTCCAGTCCCAGACTGGGTGAGATCACGAGAAAACCAGATCCCTAAACCATCCCAAAAGAGGAGGCATGCATCATTGGGAACCAGGAAGCTCTCTTTTGCAGGCCAGGCCTCCACTTCCGCCCCTCTTTGGTGTCAGCCTGCAGCAGTGACATCATCCCCATCATCACCACCACCACCATCCCCAAAAGGAAGCCAGGGCCTCACCTGTGCATTCCCGGGTGAATTCCTCATAATCCACTCCGTGGTGCCCGGGGACGATGGTGGCTCCGTCGTACTTGAATGTGACCCTTGGAAAGAGACGGGGAAACCATTCAATGGAAAGCAAGAGACAAACAAGACCAAAGACCAAAGAGATCACAAAGTAACCGAAGCAAAGTGAAGTTGATAAGATACATTTTCTTTGGGAAGGGGATACTTTCAATTGGTAGGAAGTAAAGCAAGAAAACAGTGTGACACCAGGAGTGTCTTTGTATAGATTGGAATGCATTCTTGAAGCATGGATTGTTTTATTTATTATTATTATTAACTTTATTTATACTGCCAACGTTGGGGCTTGTCTGATGTCCTTGGGGAGAGAGTTCCAGAGTCAGGGGGCCACCACAGAGAAGGCCCTGTCCCTCGTCCCCACCAAATGCGCTTGCAACGCAGGTGGGATTGTGAGCAGGGCTTCTCCAGATGATCGAAGGGATCATGTGGGTTCATATATGGAGATGCGGTCACGCAGGTAGGCGGGTTCCAAACCGTTTAGGGCTTTGTAGATGAGCACCTGCACCTTGAATTGGGACCGGAAAATGGAGCTCCTTAAACAGGAGGGTTGACCTCTCTCTGTAAGGAGCACCAGTTAATAACCTGGCCACCGACTATTGGACCAGTTGGAATTTCTGAACCGTTTTCAAGGGCAGCCCCATGTAGAGTGCATTGCAGTAGTCCAATCTGGAGGTGACCAAGCCATGGACCACCCTGGCCAGATTTTAGCTTGCATCTACACTCTAGTGTGAATGCAGTATGGCACCGCTTTAAATGCCATGGTTATGGAATTGTGGGATTTGTAGTTTGGTGAGGCACCAACACTCTATGCTTGAGAACGCGAAACTACAAATCCCATGATTCAATAGCATTGAGCTAGTTTAATTTTTAAACTGTCACATTTGGCCCGGCCATAGGTTTTTAAATCCTTGTGTGTTACTGTTTATTGGTTATTGTTTATATGTGATTTATATTCATTGTATTGTATTTATTGTTTTTGTTTATTGATGTACTGTTGGGCTTGGCCTCATGTAAGCCGCTCCGAGTCCCTTGGGGAGATGGTGGCGGGGTATAAATAAAGTTATTATTATTATTATTATTATTATTATTATTATTATTAAGTGGCGTCAAATTGCATGGATTGCACTCTCAGGCCCCATCTACATTATCATATGATGCAGTTTGAAACTACTCGCAGTTTCTCTCGTCGCTTCTGAAACACACAAAAAACTATATTATATGGTCAGTGTATACTCATTATAATCTAGTTTGAATGGCAGTGAACTGCCTCGTATTCCTCAAACGGGCTAGATAGGACCTGTGTGTGTGTCTATGTGCATGAGCCATTTCTCTTAACACACAAATGCTTGCTCACTGTCACAATGGACATAGTAAAAGCCACAGGAAGGATTACCAAGCCGGCTTTTTCCGTCAGGCAGGCAGGCATGGAGTGAGGCGGCCGCCTCGGGCAAGTCATTTTGTGTGTCGCCTGCCATTTGTTCTTTCACTTACTCTTGCTTGCCATATTATTTTTAACTGCCAGAGAGGGCAGGGATGTGTCGCCAGTGCCTGTTTAATCAAAGCCTTGCATGCAAAAATAAAATAAAAATGAAATAAAACCATATAATTTGCAACCTAAACCAAATTTACAAACAAAACCCTGACCACTTTGAGTTAAAAGCAGAAAGCTGGATATAAATATATATAATAATTAATAAATATAATAATAAAATAAATAATATAATAAATATATCATAATATAATATAATATAATATAATATAATATAATATAATATAATATAATAAAAATAAGAATACAATAAATATAATAATGTAATCTATACATATAATAAAAGTCAAAGTTTGTATGCGGAGGACAAAAGTGTGGCGGTGCGGTGGGAGGAGTATGTGCCAGCTTTCCGATTGGCTGCCACTGTGGTGTTATTTGCATATGGTCTCTGATTGGCCAGCCTGAAAGTTCCAAGATTCCGATTGGCTGCCACTGTGGTGCTATTTGCATATGGTCTCTGATTGGCCATCCTGAACATTCTGAAGCAGCAAAGGGAACAGGAAAGGGGCCTGAGTCTGTCAGAAATGGTTGGAGTTGAAGTCCAAAACACCTTGTGGCCCCCAACAATGACAGAACAAGACCAAACCTGGCACACAGACCCGCCCCCCGCAATACCCACTCAACATCCTGGTGCAGTTTGAGCGAGGATGGACCATGGATGACGGGACTTGCAGTACTTGAACTCACTACCTTAGAGCACTGTGGCCCACACCAATGACAGATCAGGACCAAACTTGGCACACAGAGGCCCAATGGCCCACTTTAAAACCTGGTGCGGTTCGGGGCAGGATGGGCCACTAATGATGTGATTTGCAGTACCTTTACCCAATTCACTTCCCACAGAACATTGTAGCCCCTACAAATCACAGACCAGGCCCAAACTTGACACACAGAGTACTCATGCCCCCCTCTACATCCTGATGCAGTTCTAAGGGGGATGGCCCATGCATGACGGGACTTGCAGTATCTTTACTCACTTACTGAAACCACTGCGACCCTCATCCAATGACCAATAATGACCAAATTGGCACACAGAGCCCCCATGACCCACTCTACATCCTGCTGCAGTTTGGAGGAGGGTTGACCATGGATGATGGGACTTGCAGTACCTTCACTCACTTACTGAAACAACTGCAACCCTGAACCAATGACTGATCAAGACCAAACTTGGCACACAGAGCCCCCATGACCCTATCTACATCCTGCTGCAGTTTGAAGGAGGATGGACTTTGGATGATGGGACATGCAGCACCTTCACTCTTACTGAAACCCCTGCCACCCTCATCCAATGACTGATCAAGACCAAACTTAGCACATAGAGCCCCCATGACCCACTCTACATCTTGCTGCAGTTTGAAGGAGGATGGACCATGGGTGATGGGACTTCAAGTACCTTCACTCACTTCCTGAAAACAATGCAACTGTCAGCCAATGACCAATAACGACCAAACTTGGCATACAGAACTGCCATTACCCACTTTCTCTAACCCGGGCAGCGCCGGGTCCCCAAGCTAGTAGTATAATAAAAATAAGACTACAATAAATATAATAAAATAATACTTAACATAATAATCAAACCCTAAACCCTAAGCACTTTGATTCTCCTTTAAGAGAGGAAAGCTGGATATAAATAAATATAATAATTAATAAATATAATATAATACTACATAATACCGTAATATAGTATAATAAAAATAAGACTACAATAAGTATAATAAAATAATTAACTAATATAATGAATATACGTAACATAATAATCAAACCCTAAACCCTAAGCACTTTGATTCTCCTTTAAGAGAGGAAAGCTGGATATGAATAAATGTGAACAATCAATAAAACAAATATAATAATAAATATAATAATATAATTGTATAGCCCGGGGGAAAAATACCTTGCATTCAAAAAAATAAATAGAATAATCCAAATCCTAAGCACTTTGATTCTCTTTGATTTCCCGAGAGGAAAGCTGGGTATAATTAAATATAATAATATAATAAATAATATATGCATAATAAATAAAATAAAAAGCAAATATAATAGTATAATGGTATAATTAATATATAATACAAGTACTATAAAATATTATATAATATATAATAAATATAATATAATAAATGAAACAAATAAAACAAATATAATAATAAATACAAAAATGTCATAAATATAAAATATAACTTAAGTACTATAATAAATATAATAGTAATATAGTAGCATAAGTAATATAATAATGAATATAATACATATAATAAGAATAAATAAAACAAATATGATAATAAATATGATAATGTAATTGATATAATAAGTAATATAATTAATATAGTAATAAATATAATAATATAATACAACAAACATAATGGAATAAATATAATAATAAAATATAATAAATATACTAGAATAATTATTATAATTATAATATATAATATATTGTATATACATATAATATTTATAATATTGTAATGTAATGCAATACAATACTACTAATAATAATATGATATTATAACTATATATTTATATTACATGTAATATTACTAATAATATTACAGTATAAACTGATAAAACTGATATTGTACTATGTTAATAATATATTGTATGTATATATATACCTTGTAAGCTGCTCTGAGTCCCCTTCGGGGTGAGAAGGGCGGCATATAAATGTCGTAAATAAATAAATAAATTATAATACATATAATATTATAACTATAACAATAACATAATTAAAATAATGCAAAAAATAAATAGAATAATCCAAACCCTAAGCATTTTCATTCTCTTTGATTTCCCGAGAGGAAAGCTGGGTATAATTAAATATAATAATATAATAAATAATTTATGTATAATATAATAAATAAAATAAATAAACAAATATAATAGTATAATAGTATAATTAATATATAATATAAGTACTATAAAATATAATATAATCAATGGAATAATAATAATAATAATAATAATAACAATGATGCCCCTTGACTTTGGGCAGATGGGAAGAAAGCCTTTTCTCCAGTGCTTCGGGCAGCCAAATCTCTTTGCCTGGCCTGGTGGGATCACCAATTCTACCCACCCTTATTAGGCTACTAAAAGCCCATCTGGGGCTACTGGGTGGGCCACTGGTCACTCCTCGATGTCCTTCTCAAACAATGCCATGCAAAGGCATTCCCAAAGCGCCTTGTGTTGAGGGGCGTGCCGATGCTGATCCTGCAACCGTGGACCCTTGTCCTCCAAAGCACCTTCTTTGCATCATCCATCCATTCATTCCTTCATTCATTCCTTCACCCCCTTCCTTTTCCAATGACCCAAAATGAAACAAGGTAAGAAGGCTTGGCCTTACCAATTGGCCTCTGTGCTGTCATCCCGGACCAGGTTGTAGGCTTCTCGACAGGCCTCTTTGTCGATTTTGGTGGCCATGGTGCCTTGAAGAAGGAGCTTCTTCTCCCTGGGAGGCCAGGTGCCAAGAAGACAAGGAAGGCAAGAGAAAGGGCGGAAGAGGAAAAGAAAGGAGGCAATGTGCAGCCTGGTTTGGTGGAGCTTTTGTTGCAAAACACCCTCAGATCAGAACAAGGAGACAATCATCCACGGTGGCTTATTCCTGCAGAAGATCTAGACAGGTCGGAGCAGATGTGGGGTCCAGATCCAAAGGGAAAGAAGTGGGTGTGGATGGAAGGAAGGAAGGAGAAAAAGAGAAGGCTGATCATCAGGCTGCAGCCTCCTCCTCCTCCTCCTGCGGCTGCAGTTGGTCACACTCAAGTGATCTGTCACCCACTGAGTGAGCAAATCCAGATTAACCCCTTCCTTCACTGCAAAGGACTTGGCCTAGCTCCTTGCAAAGGAGGAAGAGAACAGGCTTCTCTCTCTCTCTCTTTCTCTCTTCTCTGCTCCTTCTCTCATCTACTTGTGAAATATAAGAATGAGAATGATGCTAATGGTGGGAAGTATCTCTCCCCCCCCACCAACCCCTCTCCTGGAAGCAAGTTGGTCTTTTCCTCGCAACCGCCCACTCCCTCCCCAGCTCTTTCTTCTCTGTTCTGGGCAGCATTGCCAGGATTTCTGTGGGATGAGGCCATGCGCCGCCTTGCCTTTTCTTTCTTTCTCTCTCTCTCTCTCTCTCTCTCTTTCTCTCTCTCTCTCTCTCTCTTTCTTTCTCTCTTTCTTTCTCTCTCTCTCTCTCTTTCTCTCTTTCTTTCTCTCTTTCTTTCTTTCTCTCTTTCTTTCTTGCTCTCTTTCTCTCTCTCTTTCTCTCTTTCTTTCTTGCTCTCTTTCTCTCTCTCTCTCTCTCTTTCTCTTTCTTTCTTTCTTTCTTTCTCCCTTTCTTTCTTTCTTTCTTTCTCTCTTTCTTTCTTTCTCTCTTTCTTTCTCTCTCTCTCTCTCTCTCTTTTTCTCTCTTTCTTTCTCTCTTTCTTTCTTTCTCTCTCTCTTTCTTTCTTTCTTTCTCTCTCTCTCTCTCTCTCTCTTTCTTTCTTTCTCTCTGCATCTTTTTCAAAAAGGGGTGTCTTGGAAACACTGTGTGGGCCTGCAAGGGGAGAGGCAGAGGGAAGAATAGAGAGAGGAGAGGAGGAGGTTAGATAGATACACAGAGATTAGATAGATAGATCAGACAGAGAGACAGACACTAGATAGACAGATAGAGATAGATTGATCTCTGCTTGGTCAGGCTGAAAGTCAGATAGATGATAGATCAGACCAGGCATATGAAAAACAGATCAACCAATAGACTGATAGATAGATAGATAGATAGATAAGCCTGGAAAGATGAAAAATAAATAAACCAATAGACTGATAGACAGACAGACAGACAGATAGATGATAGATCAGCCTGGAAAGATGAAAAATAAATAAACCAATAGACTGATAGACAGACAGAAAGACAGATAGATAGATAGATAGATAGACAGACAGACAGACAGACAGACAGATGGATAGATCAGCCTAGAAAGATGAAAAATAAATAAACCAATAGACAGACTGATGATAGATAGATAGATAGATAGATAGATAGATAGATAGATGATAAACAGATGATAGATCAGCCTGGAAAGATGAAAAATAAATAAACCAATAGACGACAGATAGATAGATAGATAGTTTGATCTATCTATCTGTCTGTCTATTGGTTTATTGGAATTAAAACTTTTGTGCCAGTTGCGCCCGTACCTTGGGAAGTCAGATCTGGCCACAGTGGTCCACGCTCTTGTTACATCCCGAATAGATTACTGCAACACACTCTACGTGGGGTGGCCTTTGAAGATTGTTCAGAAACTTCAACAAGTCCAACGGGCGGCGGCCAGATTACTCTTCGGAGCGTCATACAGGGAACATACCACCCCTCTGTTATGTCAGCTCCACTGGCTGCCAATCCAGTTCTGAGCACAATTCAAAGTGCTGGTTTTGACCTACAAAACCCTATACGGCTCCGGCCCAGTGTACCTCTCCGAACGCATCTCCTTCTACGTCCCGCCTCGTGGTTAAAGATCTTCCGGGGAGGCCCTGCTCTCGGCCCCACCTCTATCACAAGTGAGATTGGAGGGGATGAGGAGCAGGGCCTTCTCGGTGGTGGCCCCTTGCCTTGGAACTCACTTCCCAGGGAAATTGGGTCATTGACATCCCTCCTCTCATTTAGAAGGAAACTAAAAACATGGATATGGGACCAGGCCTTTGGGTAATCTGGCAGACAGACAAAGGACAGTGACAACTAGAATTGGATAGGACTTACAGATTTTGAGCTTGGCGAACGTTGATCATTAGATTAGTTTTTTATTAGTTTTGCTGTATAACTGGATTGTTTTAATTGTTTTTAATTGTTGCTGATATATATATTATCTTACTATTGTATTGCTGGCATCGAATTGTGCCTTCTGTAAGCTGCCCTGAGTCCCTCCTCGGGAGCTGAGAAGGGCGGGGTAGAAATGCGCGAAATAAATAAATTATTTATTTATTTATTTATTTTTCATATTTCCAGGCGGATCTATCTGTCTGTCTGTCTGTCTATTGGTTTATCTACTGGTATTTTTCATATTTCCAGGGAGATGGAGGCAGGGTATAAAAATCAAGTTCTTCTTCTTCTTCTTCTTCGATAGATTGATCGATCGATGATAGACAGATGATAGATCACACTAGACATATGAAAAATAGATAGACCAATAGATAGACAGATAGCTAGATCAGACAAATGATATATAGGTAAGGATATAGGTAGACCGATAGATGAGAGATAGACAACAGATAGATCTGATAGACAGACAGATCAGACACTAGATAAATAGATACACCAATTGATTGATTGGTTGATTGATCAGACAGATAGTTTGGCAGACATACAGAAGATCAATCAAGAGATCAGACAGAACGGATTGGACACCTGATAAAAAAGATAGCCCAATAAATATATATTGATGATAGAAATATCAGGCAATCAGATGAGAGATCAGACTGGACATACGAAAAATAGATAGAGAGATGACAGATCAGATAAACTATATATAGGTAAGTACTAAGTAGATAGGTAGACAGAGAGATGATAGATAAATAGATAGATCAGGCAGGCAGGCAGACAGATCAGACACTAGGTGGATAGATACACCAATAGATAGACAGGTTGATTGATCAGACAGATAGTCAAGCAAGTATACAGATGATCAATCAATAGATCAGATATAACAGGCAGATTGGACACATGATAAAGAAAGATAGACCAATAAATATATATTGGTGACTAGCCACCCCCTGCCAGGTGTTGCTGTGGTCCACATGGGGGTTCTGCGTGGAAGGTTTGGCCCAATTGTATCGTTGCTGAGGTTCAGAATGCTCTGTGATTGTAGGTGAACTACAAATCCCAGCAACTACAACTCCCAAATGTCAAGATTCTATTTTCCCCAAACTTCACCAGTGTTCACATTTGGGCATGTTGAGTATTCGTGTAGAGTTTGGTCCAGATCCATCATTGTTTGAGTCCACAGTGATCTCTGGATGTAGGTGAACTACAACTCCAAAACCAAAGGACACTGCCCACCAAACCCTTCCAGTATTTTCTGTTGATCATGGGAGAACTGTGTGCCAAGTTTGGTTCAATTCCATTGTTGGTGGAGTTCAGAATGCTCTTTGATTGTAGGTGAAATATAAATCCCAGCAACTGCAATTCCCAAATGTCAAGGTCTATTTTCCCCAAACTCCACCAGTGTTCATATTTGGGCATATTGAATATTTGTGCCAAGTTTGGTCCATATCCATCACTGAGTGCACCGTGCTCTCTGGATGTAGGTGAACTACAACTCCTAAACCAAAGGACACTGCCCACCAAATCCTTCCAGTATTTTCTGTTGGTCATGGGAGAACTGTGTGCCAAGTTTGGTTCAATTCCATCGTTGGTGGGGTTCAGAATGCTCTTTGATTTTAGGTGAACTATAAATTCCAGCAACTACAACTCCCAAATGACAAAATCATTTTTTTTTTAGTGAAGGACATACATTGGGTTGTTAAGTGTCTTGTGTTCAAATTTGGTGGCAATCCCCCCAGTGGTTTTTGAGTTCTGTTAATCCCACAAAAGAACATTACATTTTTATTTATATAGATTGAAAGATCAGGCACATGATAGGTAGATCAATAGATAGATATTGATCAGACAAGTGATAGATGGATAGATTAGACAAACAGACCGAATGGCAATATTTTTGAATGAAGCCAAATACAACATAGGACGCATTTTGTGTTGGTCCCTAATCAGCACTTGGACATTGTACTTTGGGAACTAGAACTTCCAGAATCCATATCCATCCAAGTTGGTTAGGGGATTCTGGGAGTTGTAGTTTTTTTTAAAAGGAACATTATGAATGTATCGATTTATATTACAAAAAAATGAAAATTATGAGAATTTAAAAAAGCAACATTCCCAAAAGTGTCAGCCAATTGTGGGTGTCGTTTTGTCCTTTTGTGTTGATTATGCTAATGGCGCCATGGCATGCGTGTGTGTATGCGCGCCCACGCTTTCCCACAGCCGTGTGTTTCGCCTTGGATCTGTGCCTGGCCTTTCCTTTGCTGGCCTTTGGCTGGCGTGGAGAAGTTACTATGGCAACTTCCCAATTCCTGGCAAAAGCGAGGCACGACTTTGCAGAAGGGTCCAATGGTGCACATGCAAAGAACAGAGGAGGAGCCCTTGCTTTGTGCAGAAAACCTTGCATCCTGGCCCTGAATGGCACCTCCTTCTCATAGGTTTGCATCGTTGGTTGTGCACGGAGGGACCTCTGCCATGCTTTCAAAGCAAAAATGCAATTCTTTGGAAGTGATGCCAGAACAGGCATGGGCCAACTTTGGTCCTCCAGGTGTTTCGGACTGCAACTCCCACAATTCCTAACAGCCGGTAGGCTGTTAGGAATTGTGGGAGTTGTAGTCCAAAACACCTGGAGGGCCCGAGTTGGCTCATGGCTGCTACACAATAAAATATTGCAGTTTGGCACCACTTTAAGTGCCATGATTCAAGGCTATGGGGTCCCGGGAGTTGTAGCTTGCCGAAGTGCCAGCCCTCCCTACAAAAACTACAACTCCCAGTGTTCCATAGCAGTTAAAGTGGTGTCAAACTGCATTCATTGCACACTCTAGATCAAGGGTTTGTCAAACCTTTTCAGCCATGGAGCCCTTTTCAAAGCAAAAGTTTCTCATGGAGCCCCAAGAAATGATCTGAACATGAAGAAGAACTTCCTGACTGTGAGAGCCGTTCAGCAGTGGAACTCTCTGCCCCGGAGTGTGGTGGAGGCTCCTTCTTTGGAAGCTTTTAAACAGAGGCTGGGTGGCCATCTGTCAGGGGTGATTTGAATGCAATATTCCTGCTTCTTGGCAGGGGGTTGGACTGGATGGCCCATGAGGTCTCCTCCAACTCTTTGATTCTATGATTCTATGGTATATTATATTTATATAATATATGTGTGTGTGTGTATATATGTATGTATATGTGTGTATATATATGTGTGTGTGTGTGTGTGTGTGTGTATACCTTCCTTGCTTAGTTTCCAATATACCTCATAACCTCTGAGAATGCCTGCCATAGATGTAGGCAAAACGCCAGGAGAGAATGCTTCTGGAACATGGCCAGACAGCCCAAAAAACTTACAGCAACCTTGGCTAAAATTGTTCTTCATTTTAAATTTTGCATCTCTCTCCCTCTCTCTCTCTTTCTTTCTATTGCATTATGTAATTAAGTTTACACAAACACTTTCCATCAATCTGCCACTGGCCCAGCCCATGCCTGATAGATAAATAGATAGATATTTACATATATATACACACACATACACATTCTAGTTATCTATCTATCTATCTATCTATCTATCTATCTATCTATCTACCTATCTACCTATCTATCTATCATCTGTGGAAGGTCCAGGGTGTGAGAAATAACTCTTGTCTGTTGGAGGCAAGTGTTAATGCTGCAATTAGCACCAGGATTGTGGTGCAGCTGGCTGAGAGTCAGCTGCATTAAGATCACTCTGACCAAAAGGTCATGAGGTCGAAGCCAGCCCAGGTTGGAGTGGGTTTCCAACCAATTGTGTAGTCTGTTGTCGACCTTTGCAACCCGAAAGACGGTTGCATCTGTCAAGTAGGAAAATTAGGTACCACCTTAAAGTGTGGGGAGGCTAAATGAACTGATTTATGAGGCCATAAAGAAGACTCCAGCAAAGCATTCCAGCGGGGAAGTATGCGGGGAATGCGGAAGTGCTTCATCAGCGTCACAGATGGACAATGAAAGTGACAGCTCCCCTGGCAGCCAGAAAAAGTTAAATAGCCTCTGTGTATGTCTGTATATGTTTGTATGTCAAAAAATTGGCATTGAATGTTTGCCATATATGTGTACACTGTAATCTGCCCCGAGTCCCCTGCAGGGTGAGAAGGGCGGAATATAAAAGCTGTAAATAAATAAATAAATAAAATAAATTAATTAATAACCTTGATTAGCATTGCAAAGACTTGCAGCTTCAAGGTCTGGCGGATTCATGTCTGGTGGAATCCTTTGTTGGGGAGTGTTCGCTGGCCCTGATTATTAACAGGGCAATTCCAGACAGGAAACAATCAGGGCCAGTTAACACCACCCAACAAAGGATTCCTCCATGCAGGAATCAGCCAGGCCTTGAAGCTGCAAGACCATTCAATACTAATCAAGCTGGCCAATTGCAACATTTACCCCTGCCTGAAGACCTACAGGTCAGAGATTCAAATCCAGGGAGAGAGCGGATGAGCTCCCTCTGTCAGCTCCAGCTCCCCAGGCAGTGACATGAGAGAAACCATTCACAAGGATGGGAAAACATCAAAACATTCAGGTAACGCCCTTGCAGACGGCCAATTCTCTCACACCAGAAGCAACTTGCAATTTCTTAAGTCACTTCTGATATAAAAACAAAAATCATAATAACAGCAGAAACCCCAGGGGGCCATCCAGCCTAACCCCCTGTATGCTGCCATGCAGGAAAAGCACATCCAAAACATCTCCAACAGATGACCATCCAGCCTTTTCCGTAATCATAATCATAGCAGAAACCCCAGGGGCCATCCAACCCAACCCCCTTTATTCTGCCATGCAGAAAAAGCACAATCAAAGCAACCCCAACAGATGACCAGCCTTTATAATAATTATAATAATAGCAGAAATCCAAGGGGCCATCCAGTTCAACAGTTGCCATTTCCAGCAGCTCCAAAATTTAATTTCCCTGCATTTTTCAGGAGGAGACTTAAAATGGTTCCAAAGTGTTATAAATGTATAGTGCGGGTAATGTACACTCCGTCCAGAAGCCTATGGAGGGAAAGACGATTGTTTGTATCCAGCTTCATAAAATATGAATTAAACAAGGAGAACCCCCGACAGGTTGAAACAAGCCTCAGTCTCCAGTTTCAGGCTTCCTTCCTTCCTTTCTCTCCTCCTTTCTTCCTTTTTTTCTTAATTAATTATGAGCCACCCAATTGCCGCAGGCTCTATTTCATGGGAAGGAACTGGGCAAACTGCCTCTGAGTTATTCCTTGCCTAAGAAAACCCTATTACATTTATGGGGAAGCCATCAAGGCAGGCACTTGCATGCATATTACTGTCTCTGCACTGAGTTCAGGTCTATACATATATATATAGGCTGGCTTAAAAGTGGCTGAGAAAGAGAGTCTGCCCCAAGGCCATGCATTAAGTTTCACTACTTAGTGGGAATTACAACATGGACTCTCTGTCTCCCTGTCCAGAAAGGCAAAGCTCAGGATGTGTCTACACGGTGGAATCAATGCAGTCTGACACTGCTTTAATTGCTATGTCTCAGTGCTATGCAACCCTGGGAGTTGTAGTTTGGATCGAGAACAGTACGTGTGAAAAAGATCTTGGAGTCCTCGTGGACAACAAGTTAAACATGAGCCAACAATGTCATGTGGCGGCAAAAAAAACCAATGGGATTTTGGCCTGCATCAATAGGATAGTGTCTAGATCTAGGGAAGTAATACTCCCCCTCTTTTCCGCCTTGGTTAGACCACACCTGGAATATTGTGTCCAATTCTAGGCACCACAATTGAAGAGAGATATTGACAAGCTGGAATGTGTCCAGAGGAGGGCGACTAAAATGATCAAGGGTCTGGAGAACAAGCCCTATGAGGAGTGGCTTAAGGAGCTGGGCATATTTAGCCTGAAGAAGAGAAGGCTGAGAGGAGATATGATAGCCATGTATAAATATATGAGAGGAAGCCACAGGGAGGAGGAGGGAGCAAGCTTGTTTTCTGCTTCCCTGGAGACTAGGACGCGAAACAATGGCTTCAAACTACAAGAAAGGAGATTCCATCTGAACATGAGGAAGAACTTCCTGACTGTGAGAGCCGTTCAGCAGTGGAACTCTCTGCCCCGGGGTGTGGTGGAGGCTCCTTCTTTGGAAGCTTTTAAACAGAGGCTGGATGGCCATCTGTCAGGGGTGATTTGAATGCAATATTCCTGCTTCTTGGCAGGGGGTTGGACTGGATGGCCCATGAGGTCTCGTCCAACTCTTGGATTCTATGATTCTATGATAAACTGCACCAACATTCTTTGCCAGAGATTGCTTGCTGTCCTGGGAACTACAATTCCATACAGCATTGAGCCATGGCAGGTAAAGTGGTGTCAAAGTGCAGTCTTTGGCAGAGAAGGTTAATGACCCGGCAAAACTACAACTCTTAGGATTCAATAGCATTGAGCCATGGCAATTGAAGTGGTGTTAAACTGCATTCGTTCATAGAATCATAGAATCATAGAGTTGGAAGAGACCTCATGGACCATCCAGTCCAACCCCCTGCCAAGAAGCAGGAAAATTGAATTCAAAGCACCCCCGACAGATGGCCAACGTAGATTTACTATACTATATCATGCACTATAAAGATTTACTATATCATGCACTATAAAGTGCATGATATAACACAGTAATTTGAGGTTGTTGTTGTTGTTCATTCGTTCAGTCGTTTCCGACTTCGTGACCTCATGGACCAGCCCACGCGAGAGCTCCCTGTCGGCTGTCACCACCCCCAACTCCTTCAAGGTCAGTCCAGTCACTTCAAGGATGCCATCCATCCATCTTGCCCTTGGTCAGCCCCTCTTCTTTGTTCCTTCCATTTTCCCCAGCATAATTGTCTTCTCTAAGCTTTGAGGTACACTATTCATATTTATACCCAACTATAAGTCTCTTTTCTGGAGATAAAAAGTAGGATATAATTAAACATAAACAATAACAACAACAATGGCAAACAAGACCAAAAGATGACCCATTTTGCAAGTGTCAGAAAGCTCTCCATCCACACTGCCATATAAGTTTGAAATCAGTTAGTGGGTGTTTTAACTGTAAAATGCAACGCACAAAGCTGATTAGTTGGGCCACGCCCAACCCAGGAAGGTAGCTGAGCCTGGGAATTTTGGTAACACTTTCATTTTCAGGCTTGAGCTTTGCACGTGCTTGCAGACACAGTTCTTGCTTCATGAGCTGCTAGAAGTAGTTTTTCCACATGGACATTGTGTGAGTCAATGCAACTGATCACATGATTGTATATACATTGTTCTGCGTTACAAACTACTCGTTATTTACTGATCATCTGTGTGGCATATTTTCTTTCTCTGGCAAGACAGTGATAAAACGTGAACTATGTGTGATTTTTATTATGCCAGCAATATAAAGCAGTTTGAAACTGCATTATACATTAAACAGCATTATATGAGTCTACACTGCCAGTTCAAACAGTTAATCTGAATTTTATATCAGTGTAGAAGCAGCCTAGACAAGTATCAGAAAGTTCTCCATCCACACTGCGATATAATGCTGTTTGAAACTGCATTATATGTTAAAAGACATTAGATGAGTCTACACCGACCATTTAATGCATTACATATTAGTGTAGATGGGGCCTCTGTGATAAGGATAATAGTTCTTGACCACTATGTTTTCCTCCAGTGGCTTCTTGTTGTTGTTCATTCGTTCCGTCGTCTCCGACTCTTCGTGACCTCATGGACCAGCCCACGCCAGAGCTCCCTGTCGGCCGTCACCACCCCCAGCTCCTTCAAGGTCAGTCCAGTCACTTAAAGGATGCCATCCATCCATCTTGCCCTTGGTTGGCCCCTCTTCCTTTTGCCTTCTATTCCATAGAATTTTGAACCTATGAACATGGATTTGTCCTTTTTGGCTTCTGAAATACCTGTATTTGCATATATACATATTGAATGGGATACCTTAGAGATGGGACGCAAGTCAAAACACTTTCACACACTCCTTATACGCATCGCCTGAAGGTCATTGTATGCACAATGTTTTAAATAATGCCGTGTGTGCATGAAACCAAAACTGTGTTCATTGAACCATCAGAAAGCAAAGATCTCACTATCTCAGCCGCCCATTGGGCAAGTTGGGAATTCTGGATAATTCCGGGATGCTCAACTTCTGAAAACGGACCTTTGTGCATGCTGTCATTTGACCGCAAAATCAGAACAATGCTTGGAATACAGACAAAAAGGAACAAAGGGCTGGAGGTGCTATAAAAAGATTGATTGTCCAAGGAGGGGAGAAAAGTCAATAGACAGAGGTCTTTTATCAAACACTGAATGTATTATATATTCATTCTCGTGAAGCAGTTGGGGAAATCATCTATAGCAGCATTAAGAAAGGGCAAAGTCCAAGCCCAACCCAAAGCCTGTTTACTCAGATTTAGATTAATTGCATTTTCAGGTAAGCCTACCTTTTTGTTACGCTGAAACTGACTTACATGGTTTCGGTGAATCTACACTGTAGAATTAATGCAGTGCGACATCTCTTTAACCACCATGGTCCAATGCTATGGAATCCTGGGAGTTGTAGTTTGGATAAGCAATACCAACATTCTTTGTTGGGGTTTGCTTGTAATGAAATGCAATCCTGGGAACTACCATTCCCAGGATTGCATTTAGCATGGAGTTTGGGATTCCTTAATCTGGGAAGGCATTGGAAAACATGGAAAACATGGAAAACATCCATGTTTTCAAGCTCCTTCTGAAGACTGCCAGTGTTGGGGAGTGCCTGATGTCCTTGGGGAGGGAGTTCCAGAGTCGTGGGGCCACCACCGAGAAGGCCCTGTCCCTCGTCCCCACCAATCGCGCTTGCGATGCTGGTGGGATCGTGAGCAGGGCTTCACCAGATGAATGAAGGGATTGTGTGGGTTCGTATACGGAGATGCGGTCACGCAGGTAGGTGGGTCCCAAACCATTTAAGGCTTTGTAGGTAAGCACCTGTAGCTTGAATTGAGCCCGGAAAATGAACGGCAGCCAATGGAGCTCCTTGAACAGGAGCCTGGCCGCCGCCCGTTGAACCAACTGAAATTTCCAGGCCGTATTCAAGGGCAGCCCCACGTAGAGTGCATTATAGTCCAATCTGGAGGTGACTAAGGCATGGACCACCCTGGCCAGATCCGCCTTCATGAGGTACGGTCGCAGTTGGCGCACGAGTCTCAATTGTGCAAAGGCCCTCCCGGCCACCGCCGATGCCTGAGCTTCAAGCGTAAGTGATGAGTCCAGAAGGACACCCAAACTGCAGACCTGTGACTTCAGGGGGAGTGCAACCCCGTCCAGCACAGGTTGCCACCCTATACCTCGATCTGGTTTACGATCGACCAGGAGGACCTCTGTCTTGTCAGGATTAATCTTCAGCTTGTTTAACACTCTCTCTATAGTGTTTTTACCTATGATAACATTTACATCCTTAAGGAACTTGGGAGTATTGCACAGATGTTCACAATCTTGGGTTTTCCCTTTGAATTCCTGGCCTGCACCAGAGTTGACTCTTGAATGGCAATTCTGCAAAGAATCCAAATTCTTTGAATGAGATTTCTTTGAGGTTTTGTTTCAGAGGCCGTTGTCTCCCTCTGCTGGACTGGAAAGTGTCAAACACCTGGAGTCAAATGAAATGGAAATGAGTGGATCACTAAAAATACCAAAGTCAGACTTATCCAGGGTATCATAGTTCCAATTTTTATGTATAGCTGTAAAAGCTGGGATAGCTGAGGTGGGGCCAAACTGTATTAATTCTACAGTGTAAATGCACTCTGTGCTCAATGCAATAGGAACAATGAAAGAAAGAAAGGAAGAACAAAAGGGAGAGATGAAAGACAACAATGGCTTCTGATATGCGGAACAGGGCATAGGGTTACAGCCTGTGTTGGACGGGGTTACACTCCCCCTGAAGACGCAGGTTCGTAGCTTGGGTGTGATCTTGGACTCATCGCTGAGCCTGGAACCCCAGGTTTCAGCGGTGACCAGGGGAGCATTCGCATCAAACTGCATTTGTGCGCCAGCTGTGCCTGTACCTGTAGACCACGCTCTGGTTACATCCCGTATAGACTATTGCAACGCTCTCTACGTGGGGTTGCCTTTGAAGACTGCTCGGAAGCTTCAAATGGTCCAACGTTCGGCAGGCAGGTTGCTAACAGGAGCGGCACTCAGGGAGCATACGACTCCTCTGTTGTGCCAGCTCCACTGGCTGCCAGTCTGCTACTGGGCACAATTCAAAGTGCTGGCGTTAGCCTATAAAGCCCTAAACGGTTCTGGTTCTACTTACCTCTCTGAACGCATCTCCTCCTATGAACCGACTAGGACACTAAGATCATCTTAAATGGCTGAGGGAGAAAAGGTGGGGGCTTGAGGCTGTTAGGAATGGTGGAAGTCCAAAACACCTGGAATTTGCCCAGGCCTGATCTACACAGTGTAGAATGAATGCAGCTTGGCATCACTTTAACAACCTCATAATATTAAAAGGGGGAAGCTAGGGTGACCGTCCTTTTAACGTAGATAATCGCCCCTCTTCACGCATTCTGCCTCCCCATCACATTCACATTCACATGTGGAAACTCAAGAGTTATTTATTTGTTTTATTTTGTTTACTATCTTTCTATCCCGCTCTATCTCATCCTGAGGGGGACTCAGAGTGGCTTACAGTTTGGCAAAATTCAATGCCACATTATATATACAATCAATACATAGCATAATTAACAAAAAATCAATAGACATATAAATACGAATTAAAACCATTTTTTTGTCGTGCCAGGAGCGACTTGAGAAACTGCAAGCCACTTCTGGTGTGAGAGAATTGGCCATCTGCAAGAACATTGCTCAGGGGACGCCCGGATGTTTTGATATTTTACCACTCTTGTGGGAGGCTTCTCTCATGTCCCCGCATGGAGAGCTGGAGCTGATAGAGGGAGCTCATCTGTGCTCTCCCTGGATTCAAACCTTTGACCTGTCAGTCTCCAGTCCTTCACTTCACTTCACTTCTTATTTAGTCGCTCTCCACCAAGGTGCTCCGAGCGACTTACAGTCTAAAATAGCATTTACACAATATAAAAACATTCAACATAAAAACATTCAACAGTGACTATTTGGCAAATTAGATCTGATCACTTTACTTAAATGCACAACCAAACAGCCAAGTCTTGAGTGCCTTTACAAAAGGTAGCAACTCCGACATTGCTCTAATGTATGGAGGCAAAGAGGTCCACAGAATTGGAGCATAGGTCGAAAAAGCTCTATGATGCCTTGTAGCTTCCAGGTGTACCTCCCTAGGGCCCGGTAAACATAGGAGATTTTCCTGGGTGGATTGAGGTGACCACTGATGGAGAAAAGGAATGAGGCGGTCCCTAAGATACAAAGGTCCTTGGCCATTTTGAGCTCTAAATGTCAGGATCAGTATCTTGTAAGAGATCCGATGTTCTATTGGTAGCCAATGCAGTTGTTGCAGAATCGGTGTAATATGGGATCTTATAGATGATCCCGCTAGCAGCCTGGCCGCTGCATTTTGGACCATCCGAATCCTCTGGGTTGTTGACTTCGGAAGGCCGGCATATAAGGCATTGCAATAGTCCAACGTCGTGGTGACTGTTGCGTGGATTACTGTTGCCAATGCTTCTACCGAAAGTTAGGATGCCAATTTCCTTGCCTGGTGAAGATGAAAAAAGGCCTGCTTACTTATGGCAGTGATCTGGGCCTCCATCGTCAGCGATGAGTCCAACACAACCCCAAGGCTTTTAACAGTGGAAGACGGAACCAGAGCTTCCCCATCAAAATCAGGCAGAGACTGGATTAATTCTGGCGGCTGGCCGGGCCAGAGTATCTCAGTTTTTGCATGATTCACTTTTAGTCTCCTCGCTCACAGCCAACTCATCACTGCTTCCAAACACAGCCTAAAGTTTTCAGGAATCGCAGTTGTCCCAGGTTTGAGACGCAAGAGTAGCTGGGTATCATCTGCATACTGGTAGCACTCTATGCCAAAGCTCCGCACCAGTCCAGCAAGTGGCCGGACATAGATGTTAAATAACAGGGGCGAGAGGATAGCACCCGGGGAACTCCACAGCAAAGGCAGGAGCTCTCAGAGCTTTGGCCTGACCACTCCACCCTCTGTCTCCAATCCCGGAGGAACGAAGTGAACCATTTAAGGGCTAAACCTCGTACACCAGACATAGCCAATCGATGAATCAGCAAGTCATGGTCCATGGTATCGAAAGCAGCTGTAAGGTCCAAGAGTACCAATAGCACTGATCCGCCTCGGTCTAACTGACGACGAGTTTCATCAGTAATAGCTACCAAGACAGTCTCTGTCCCATGACCTGAACCGAAGCCTGATTGAAAGGGGTCCAAACCTGCAGTCTCATCTAAGAATTGCTGTAGCTGTCCCACCACTGTCCGTTCAATCACCTTGCCCAAAAATGGAAGCACAAGGGTTTAACCCACGGTTCCACTGGGTTTTATTAAACCATTAATTAAAACCGTTAAAACACAGCCAGGGAGAAGGCCAGTCTGATCTCCCTGGGAAGGCAGTTCCACAGCCAAGGGGCCACCACCAAGAAGGTCCTGTCCCTCGTTCCCCCCAGTCATGCCTCTGAAGGTGGTGGGACTGAGCTGGGCCTCCTCAACAGATCTTATAGCTCAAACCGGTTCATAATGGGAGATATGTTTGGGCAGATAAGTTGGACCAGAATCATTTAGGGTTTTGTAGGCTAAAGCCAGCATTTTCAATTGTTTTCAGGAGCAGACTGACAGCCACTGGAGCTGACATAAGAGGAAGGATGTCCGCTCCCTGGACACCGATCCAGTGAGAAATCTGGCTGCCATCCATTGGACCACTTGGAGCTTCTGAACAATCTTCAAAGGTAACCCGTTGCAGTAGTTCATTTGGGATATAATGAGAGCATGGACTACATGGACAATTCTGACTTCCCAAGACCAGTGGTGCACAAATTTTAACTGTGTGAAAGCTCTCCTAGCAACCGCCAAGATCTGGGGCTCCAGGCTTAGTGATGAATCCAGGAGAACTCCCAAGCTGCGAACCTGCACCTTCAGGGGGAGTGTAACCCCGTCAAGCACAGGCCGTAACCTTATGCCCTGTTCGGCCTTGCGACTGACCAGGAGTGCCTCTGTCTTGTCTGGGTTCAACTTCAATTTGTTTGACCTCATCCAGATCATCACAGCTCCCAAGCACTGGTTCAGGGCCTGAACAGCCTTCTTAGTAGCAGGTGGGAAGGAGTGATAGAGTTGGATGTCATCTGCATACAGTTGGCACTGAACTCCAAAACTCTGGATGATCTCTCCCAGCAGCTTCATGTAGATGCTAAACAACATGTGGGGAAATATTGAGCCCTGCGTGACCCCACAAGACAATGGCTGTGGGGCCGAGCAGGTATCCTGCAACAACTTCTGGGTACAATCCTCCAGGAAGGACCAGAGCCACTGTAAAACAGTGTCCCCAAGGCACATTCAGGACTTTGTAGGTAAGAACCTGCGCCTTGAATTGGGTCCAGAAAATAAATGGCAGCCAGTGGAGTTTGACCTCTCTCTGTAAGGAGCACCAGTTAGCAACCTGGCTGCCGCCCGTTGGACCATCTGGAATTTCTGAGCCGTTTTTAAGGGCAGCCCCATGTAGAGTGAATTGCAGTAATCCAATCTAGAGATGACTATTATTATTATTATTATTATAACTTTATTTGTACCCCGCTAGCATCTCCCAAAGGATTCGATGCGGCTTACACTGGCCGAAGCCTCAAAACACAATACAACAAAACAATATCAAGCAAATTAAAAACAGTTAAGCAAAATAAACAACAAACAATAAAAATACATCAGGACACTTTAAAACTGGGCCGGCCAGAGTAGTGGGTACAGGATTAAAAGTGCTGAAGTGGCAGAAGGAATGTAGGATTATAAGGTAAGTGCAGTGTGCGGTGTGCAGTGATCTTGGTTCGACAAAGTGCTTCTAGGACTTGGTATTGGGGTTCCTAATCCGAAAAGACACATCAGAACAGCCAGGTTTTCAGGTTCTTTCTGAAGACTGCCAATGTAGGGGCCTGTCTAATATCTTTTGGGAGGGTGTTCCAAAGTCGGGGGGGCAACACAGAAAAGGCCCTGTCTCGCGTCCCTGCCAAGCGCGCTTGCGACGCAGGCGGGATCACGAGCAGGGCCTCTCCAGATGACCGAAGAGAACGTGTGGGTTCGTAGACAGCGATGCGGTCACGCAGGTAGGGTGGTCCCAAACCGTTCAGGGCTTTGTAGGTGAGCACCTGCACCTTGAATTGGGCTCGGAAAATAAACGGCAGCCAGTGGAGCTCCTTGAACAGGAGGGTTGACCTCTCTCTGTAAGGGGCCCCAGTTAACATCCTGGCTGCTGCCTGTTGAACCAGTTGGAACTTCCGAGCCGTTTTCAAGGGCAGCCCCACGTAGAGCGAGTTGCAGTAATCCAATCTAGAGGTGACCAAGGCATGGACCACCCCGGCCAGCTCAGCCTTCGCGAGGTACAGTCGCAGTTGGCGCACGAGTCTCAATTGTGCAAACGCCCTCCCGGTCACCGCCGACGCCTGAGCCTCAAGCGTGAGCGATGAGTCCAGGAGGACTCCCAAACTGTGGACCTGTGGCTTCAGGGGGAGTGTAACCCCGTCCAACACAGGTAGCCACCCTATACCCCGATCCGGTTTGCGATCGACCAGGAGGACCTCTGTCTTGTCAGGATTGATCTTCACCTTGTTCCTCCTCATCCAAACAGCCACAGCGGCCAGGCACTCGTCCAGCACCCAAGGGTGGTTAGGTGGAAAAGAGTAGTAGAGTTGTGTGTCATCTGCGTAGAGATGGCACCCAACTCCAAAACTCCGGATGACCTCTCCCAGCGGTTTCATGTAGATGTTAAAAAAAATGGGAGACAGAATGTAACCTTGCGGGACCCCACAGGTCAAAGGCCAGGGGTCCAAGCAGGTGTCACCCAGCTTCACCATGTCTCAGCGAGCAATCCACACTGCAGAATTAATCCGTTTTAGTGCCGCTTTAACTGCTATGGCTTCCTGGTAGTGGTAGTGTTGCGAGGCCTCTCGCCTTCTCTGCCTAAGAGCGCGAACTACAGCTTCCACAACCGCCCAGCTTCGAGCAAGGGCAAACTCCATTCATTCTTCTACAGTTCCACTGACGCATGCGCAAAAAATGCTCTCTCCAGGCCCTTTCCCTACAAATTGCCAGGAAGGCCGCGCGCATGCGCATACCTCCTTATTCGGACGCCTCGCCTCCGCCGGGATTGAAAGACGCATGCGCACTTCGCTCCTTTTGCCTCCTGCGGCTGGGAGCTTTTTTCGAGAACGCGCATGCGCAAGTGAGTGGGGGAATCCATGTCAATCAATGTAGCTCGATCCGCCCCTTTCTTTCCGAAGTAGTCTCGACAGGAGAGGTGGGAGAATGAAGTTGGCTGAGCTGGAACCTCCGCGCAGGCGCACTGAGGGCGGGGAGTTGTGTTGTCCTGTCAGGAGCCACTTGAGAAACTGCAAGTCGCTTCTGGTGTGAGAGAATTGGCAGTCTGCAAGGACGTTGCCCAGGGGATGCCTGGATGATTTGATGTTTTTATCATCCTTGTAGGAGGCTTCTCTCATGTCCCCGCATGAGGAGCTGGAGCTGATAGAGGGAGCTCATCCGCCTACCTCTGGATTCGAACCTGCGACCTGTCGGTCTTCAGTCCTGCCAGCACAGGGGTTTAACCCACTGCGCCACCAGGGCTCCTGGGGCGGGGAGTGACTGGGGGACAGCTGGAATGAAGTTGGCCGAGTTCGAGCTTCCGCGCAGGCGCAGTGGGTACGGGGAGTGAAGCTGACTTGAGCTGGCGGCTTCGCGCAGGCGTACTGGGGACAGGGGCGTGACTTGACTGAGAAGGAGGCTCCGCGCAGGGAGTAACTTGGCTAAGCTGGAGCCTCCGCGCATGCGCACTTAAGGCGGGGGGCGTGACTTGACTGAGAGGGAGGCTCCGCGCAGGGAGTGACTTGGCTGAGCTGGAGCCTCCGCGCAGACGCACTGGAGGCGGGGGGCGTGACTTGTCCGAACTGGACCCTCCGCGCAGGCGCACTGGGGACGGGGGAGTGACTTGACTGAGAGGGAGTCTCCGCGCAGGGAGTGACTTGGCTGAGTTGGAGCCTCCGCGCAGACGCACTGGGGGCGGGGGGCGTGATTTGTCCGAACTCGAGCCTCCGCGCAGGCGCACTGGGGAGAAGGGAGTGAAGTCGGCTGGGCGCGAGCCTCCGCGCAAGCGCACTGGGGAGAGGGGAGTGAAGTCGGCTGGGCGCGAGCCTCCGCGCAGGCGCACTGGGGAGAGGGGAGTGAAGTCGGCTGGGCGCGAGCCTCCGCGCAGGCGCAGAGACCCGTGTGGCGGAGCGGAGAGAGACAAAATGGCGGCGGCGGCGGGTCTGGCGGCGTGAGGCGCTGAAGGGAGACGCCGAGCTCGCCGCCCCCTCCTCCTTTCCTCCCCATGGCGGTCCACAGAGCGCAGGTAAGAAGGGCCGGGCGGAGAGGCGGCGTTGGGGTTTCCCTCGGCTTCTTGGCGCGGCCTGCTTCCTTCCCTCGGGGCGGGCGGCACGCTGCCTGGCGGAGGCGGAGGCGAGGGTTGGGCCTAGCCGCGATTCTGCAGCCTCATTGATTCATTCAGCGGTTAGGCCGCGGGGAGGCGGCGCTGCGGCCTACCTCCAGCCTTTCGCCCTCACTATTAAAGAAGTTGCCCAGTTTGGAAAGACAACTCTCTTCAGATTCCCAAACCCATTGAATCTTTCCCCTCCCCCCGCCTTTCCCAGTTGGGTTTCAAACTCCACTGTATGCCTCGTTTTTGTGTTGCGTGTTTTATGGAGGTGTGTTTTAACAGAGTGTTTTATGATGATTATGATACCTTTCTGTTTTAGTGAGGGGACGCGGGCGGGCAAAAAATAAAACTTGTAAATGCCTCTAGAACATGGCCATATAGCCCGAAAAAACCCACAAGAACTGAGTGATTCCAGCCATGAAAGCCTTCAACAATACATTAAAACTTGTTATCATTCGACATCAAGCAAAAAGTGGGTGCTAGAAACAATATCATACGAAAGCTGACTGGCACAACCTGGGGATCACAACCAGACACAGTGAAGACATCTGCCCTTGCGCTGTGCTACTCCGCTGCTGAGTATGCATACCCAGTGTGGAACACATCTCACCACGCTAAAACAGTATACCTAAAACGTATAGATACTCCTTTTGGGATTATTGACACACTGTATATGAATGCTTGCTCCATCCATATTCAACATCTACACAAATGACCAGCCACTGCCAGAAGGGACAGAGAGTTTCATCTATGCTGATGATCGTGCCATTACTGCTCAAGCAGGGAGCTGTGAGATGGTTGAACAGAAGCTTTCCGAAGCTCTAGGTGCTCTTACTGCCTTTTACAGGGAAAACCAGCTGATCCCTAACCCATCTAAAACACAGACATGTGCCTTTCATCTCAAGAACAGAGAAGCATCCCGAGCTCTGAGGATTACCTGGGAAGGAATCCCACTGGAGCATTGCAGCACACCCAAATATCTGGGATTCACTCTGGACCGTGCACTGCCTGAACATCAAACAAAAAGTGGGCGCTAGAAACAATATCATACGAAAGCTGACTGGCACAACCTGAGGATCACAACCAGATACAATGAAGACATCTGCCCTTGCGCTGTGCTACTTGGCTGCTGAGTATGCATGCCCAGTGTGGAACACATCTCACCACACTAAAACAGTGGATGTGGCTCTGAATGAGACATGCCGCATTATCACGGGGTGTCTGCACCCTACACCACTGGAGAAATTACACTGTTTAGCCAATATCGCATCACCTGACATCCGCCTGGAAGTAGCAGCCAATAGTGAAAGGACCAAGGCAGAGACATCTCCAGCTCATCCCCTGTTTGGGTATCAGCCAGCATGTCAACGACTTAAATCTAAAGGTTTCCCCTTGACATTAAGTCCAGTTGTGTCCAAATCTTTGGTGTGGTGCTCATCTCCGTTTCTAAGCCGAAGAGCCGGCGTTGTCCATAGACACCTCCAAGGTCATGTGGCTAGCATGACTGCATGGAGTGCCGTTATCTTCCCACAGAATCGGTATCTATTGATCTACTCACATGTGCATGTTTTCAAATTGCTGCACCACTGGGACTCTTGTTGAGACATGCCGCATTATCACGGGGTGTCTGTGCCCTACACCACTGGAGAAATTACACTGCTTAGCCGGTATTGTACCACCTGACATCCGCCAGGAAGTAGCAGCCAATAGTGAAAGGACCAAGGCAGAGACATCTCCAGCTCATCCCCTGTTTGGGTATCAGCCAGCACGTCAACGATTTAATCTAGAAATAGTTTTCTAAGATCTACAGAGACACACATTGGAACACCTCAGCAAGCGAGAGTCCAAAAGTGGCAGGCTCAAACTCAGAACCTCAACCAGTGGCTGATACCAAATGAGAGACTCCCTCCTGGGCACACAGAAGACTGGGCGACTTGGAAGGCGTTGAACAGGCTGCGCTCTGGCACCACGAGATGCAGAGCTAACCTCAAGAAATGGGGCTACAAAGTGGAATCCTCGACATGCGAGTGTGGAGAGGAGCAAACCACTGACCACCTGCTGCAATGCAACCTGAGCCCTACCACATGAACAATGGAGGACCTCCTTGCGGCAACACCAGAGGCACTCCAAGTGGCCAGATACTGGTCAGAGGACATTTAATCAATTACCAAACTCACAATTTTTTTATTTTGTCTGTTTGTTTGCTTTGTTCTGTTAAAAATGTAATATAATTGACTGGTTGCTGATGACTCGAGAAATAAATTCAATGGGTTTCTTCTAGTTGGAACGAACAGGCCTGAGGCTGAGTTAGGCTCCTTCCACGCGGCTGTATAA
Organism: Anolis sagrei; assembly: GCF_037176765.1. Taxonomy (NCBI): domain Eukaryota; kingdom Metazoa; phylum Chordata; class Lepidosauria; order Squamata; family Anolidae; genus Anolis; species Anolis sagrei. Next base: position 23,286,659 of record NC_090028.1, read on the forward strand.
AATCCACATTGAACTAGGTTATATGGCTGTGTGGACTCAGAGACCTTCCGCACCGCCATAGAACCCAGAATATCTGGTTTGAACTGACATATTTGAATCCGCACTGCCATAGATCCCAGTTCAAAGCTGATAATTTGGGGTTTTATTTAGCTGTGTGGAAGGGGTCTTACATAACCCAGTTCAAAACAAACATTGGCCCCTACCACACAGCTGCATAAAATCCGCATTGAACTGGATTATATGGCAGTGTGGACTTAGATAATCCAGTTAAAAGCAGATATTGTGGATGATCTGCATTGATACTCTGGGTTATATGACTGTGGGGAAGAACCCATTGTGGATGATCTGCCTTGATACTGTTATTCATATGGCTGTGTGGACTCAGTCCCCTTCTACACTACAATTTAATCCAAATTATCAAAACAGATAATCCACTTTATCCATTTAACTGTATTGTATGAGTCTATGCTGCCATATAATCCAGTGCAAAGCACATAATCTGGAGTTTGTATGTAGTGTAGAAAGGGCCTGAAATAACCCAGTTCAATACAGTTATTGTAAATGATCTGCCTTGATATTCTGGGTTATATGGCTGTGTGGAAGGGCCCTAGAACTATGCAGATATGATTTAGTTTTAGCCTGATTGACTTTAGAGTCCTTGATTTAGTTTTAGTCTAATAGGCCTCGTAGTTCTTGGGGCTATGGTTTAGTTTCAATCTGATGCATTTAAGAGTCCTTGTGCCTCCCACCTGATACACTTCAATTCGTGCACCTAGCATTAAGACTACCTTATTAATGCCTTACATGAAGGGTTAGAAGGCATGATCATCAAGTTTGCAGACGACCACAAATTGGGAGGGATAGCCAATACTCCAGAGGGCACGAGCAGAATTCAAAGTGATCTTGACAGATTAGAGAGATGGGCCAAAGCTAAAAAAAAATGAAGTTCAGCAGTGACAAATGCAAGATACTCCACTTAGGCAGAAAAAATGAAATGCAAAAATACATAATGGAGGATGCGTGGCTCGAGAGCAGTACGTGTGAAAAAGATCTTGGAGTCCTTGTGGACAACAAGTTAAACATGAGTCAATAATGTGATGCAGTGGCAAAAAAAGCCAATGGGATTTTGGCCTGCATCAATAGGAGTATAGTATCTAGGTCCAGGGAAGTCATGCTCCCCCTCTATTCTGTCTTGGTTAGACCACACCTGGAGTATTGTGTCCAATTCTGGGCACCACAATTGAAGAGATGTTGACAAGCTGGAAAGTGTCCAGAGGAAGTGACTAAAATGATCAAGGGTCTGGAAAACAAGCCCTATGAGGAGCAGCTTAAAGAGCTGGGCAAGAAGAGAAGGCAGAGAGGAGACATGATAGTCATGTATAAATATGTGAGAGGAAGTCATATGGAGGAGGGAGCAAGCTTGTTTTCTGCTGCCCTGGAGACTAGGACGCAATGGAACAATGGCTTCAAACTTCAAGCAAGGAGATTCCATCTGAACATTAGGAAGAACTTCCTGACTCTGAGAGCAATTCAGCAGATCTCTTGACTCAGATCCCATCTACACTGCCTGATAATTCATTTTCAAACTGCATTGTATGGTTGGTCAGTGGGGACTTGCAGAATGCACTTCATTGCAATTAAACCCCATCATATGAGTCTTTGCACTGACCAGCCGTGTAGTACAGTTTCAAACTGTATTATCAGGCAGTGTAGATGGGGCTTCAACGGCTGGATTGAAAAAAAAAGTCGATAGTTACCATAAATGGAAATATAGGTTGAGTGTCCTGTATCTGAAACACTCCAAAATTCTCCCAATAAGTGGCTGAGAAAGTGACACCTTTCTTTTTTTTTTAATGGATAATTTTCATTTAGAGAAAGTAGCGTAACACAAAATCTACAGACATAATAGTAAGAATCCAAACCTTAAGATAAAAGGCACAAGACAGAAACAGTCAAAATGCAATATCCTTATAGAAAGAACATTGTATGACTGCAAGCACTAAACAGTAACTCTGTGCAGGTCAAAACTACCTGGTATTTTACACAACTTTCATTCAGAAAAAGTACATTTAACAACAGAAAATCTACAGCAAGAATGTAGCAAAAAAGCAAGAATGCAAACCATAAGACGAAATGCACAAGGCAGAAACAGTAGAAATGCATTTTTCTAATGTAAAGAACATTCTACTACTACAAGCACTAAGCAGTAAGTATGTGCAGATCTAAAGTACCTAGTACATTAGGCACCTTTCCTTTCTGGCAATCCAGTGACACAGAAACTTTGTTTATGCACAAAATTATTTAAGATATTGTGTATTAAGTTGCGTTCATGCATATAAAATGGATATGAAACATACATGACTTTCGTGTTCGGACTTGGGTCCCACCTCCAAGATATCTCATGATGTATGTTCCAGAATCCATACTTTAAAGCAATTTAGGTATCAAGCATTTTGGATAAGGGAAACTCAACTGGAGTTCGGGCTATTGAATATTGCTGATTTTTGAAAAGGTATGCAGATATGCAGGTCCCATTCATTCATGATCTAACAACTGAGGAAGAAATATGTGCCCTCAGTCCAGTAACTGGATCCATATAAAGTGAATGCCTTGAATCAGTTGCTGATTTTTTTAAATAGCCAGTACACGTTGAACATCCCTTTCCAGAATTCTGAAATCTAAGATTCTCCAAAATTGTCCTGTGACACCTTTGCTTTTCTGGTGGTTCGGTGTACACAAACTTTGTTTCACACACAAATATTGAAAGTACTGTGTACACAATTATTTTCAGATTACCTGTATAAGATGAATATGAAACATACTCTTTCGTTGGAAGGGGTTGACTTTGCTACAGTTTCCGAAACCTGAAATGGTTTACTTTGTTTAAAGATGCTGTGGGATTTCAGTCATCATGTGAAAATACATTATTTTTTCATGACAGTGGTCTTGTAGAACAAATAAATAGTTTGCATGAATAGGGTTATGTTGCAACTTTGTAGTGCCATTCTCTTTTAAGGAAATAGTAAACCTTGCTTATGTTCAGCCTGTCCCAGGGTCCTTCCACACAGCCTTATATCCCAGAATATCAAGGCAGAAAATCCCACAATATCTAATTTGAACTGGGTTATCTGAGTCCACACTCAGATAATGTGGGATTTTCTGCCTTGATATTTTGGGCTATAGGGCAGTGTGGAAGGGCCCCCAGTAACTTCTGTTACTTGATCTTTTCAATATTTGGGAATATATGTTTCAGAGATTTCCTTTGTGTTTTGCTTTCAGGTAAGCACATGCTTAGGATTGCTGAAAGTTTAGTTAGGCATACATAAGTCACACTGAAATTCAGCTATATTGCTTCCAGTATTCCTCATGTAAGCACAAGTATAGGGTTCCTGCAGCATTATAGCCTAACTTGGGAGTGAGGCTCCTTGGGGTCAGTCAAGGAGCTTTACTCTTGGATAAGTATATCTCTGGCTGCTGGAGCTTTACAACCTGATCCTTCAGCAGATTAATTGTGACCATTTATGGGAGTATCAGGTAAGTGAACAGACTGGTGCAGCCTTATTTTTATCAGAATTATGAAGGCTGATACCCCCCCCCCCCCAAAAAAAACCCCAAAAACAAACAAAACACAATTCTGTCAGAATAATTAGAAAGAAAGAAGTGAAGTCTTGTCTCATGGTCTGGACTGCAAAATGTAAAAGGTGAGAAACTCCTGAAAATAGACACACAATACATTCTGTTAAACAAGGTAGGGAAGAAGAGGAAGAATTGCAATGGATGAAGTAGCAACTTATCCATGGTTCAGAGCTAGATAGTGTTGTGGTTGACTTGCATTCATTTATTCTTTCCTAAATATATTCAAGTTAGATGCAGGCCCGTATCCAGGATTTTGTTTGGGGGGGGGGGGGGGGGGGGCTGAGTCTGAGTGAAAGAGGGTCTACCCTAACAAACCTTTTGTATCGTTACCACAATACACCCATGCGTATGGGATATATTGAGTATAGTGATCAGATCATGATATGAATAAATATAGCAGTTTAAATAATGCACCAGTAAGGCCTTCTCGAGGACCAGAGGACCACCATCAGAATTGGGGGGGGGGGCTGAAGCCCCCCCCCCCCCCCCCCCGGCTACATGCCTGATTAGATGGTTTTCCCTTTCTTACAGTTATAGGATGGCAGCCACCTTTTAGAGGAGGGGTTGTTTAAATATTATTCTTTTAAAATTTAAACAATAATGGTGGGTTGATGGCTGTGATAGTAACTCCTTTGCTTTCTGATAGTTCAGTGTACTCAGGCTTTGTCTCATGAAAATCGTTATTTAAAATATTGTGTATAGAATTACCTCTGGGCTATGTGTATGCAATGTAATATGAAACAAGTGAATTTCATGTTTAGACGGGTCCAACACACAAGATATCTCATTCTCTATATGCAAGTATACCAAAATTCAAAGCAATACGAAACCCTTCTGATCCAAAGCATTTGGGATGATGACTGCTCAACCTGTGTCTCCTTCCACTCTTTTATGGAATGTTTGGCTTTAAATTGAAAACTTAAAAAAACCCTCTGCACAGTAATACTTTGAAGTGGTATTCATACTTTTAAAATATTTACGTTTGTAGAACACCAAGGATACATAAAATTATAAAGAAGTCATTGGGAAGATATCATTTGGTCATGGAATTTGCTTCTAAATGTTAGTTAGTCAAAATCTCCTTTAATGAGTTTAGGCAAGATTGTACAGACTGCTCGGAAATGGCAGTTGGTGTAAAGATCGGCAGCCTGGCTACTAACTGGAGCTGGCTATAGGGAGCACACAATGCCCTGCTTAAAGCAGCTCCATTGGCTGCCAATAAGTTTCTGGTCTCAATTCAAAGTGCAGGTCATTACCTATAAAGCCCTAAATGATTTGGGCCCTGCCGATCTTCGTGACCACATCCCCCTCTATGTACCTGCTCGAGCATTAAAATGTGCTGGGGAGGCCCTCCTCTTGGTCCTGCCACCGTCACGAGCGCGGTTTGTGGGGACGAGAGAGAGGGCCTTCCTTCTTGGTGATGCCCTTTGGAACACCCTCCCCAAGGAGATTAGGCAGGCCCCTACACTGTCCTTCCATAGGGATCTGAAGACTTGAATGTTTAAACAAGCCTTTGAGAACATCTAGCCCCAATGGTCTGCAATCAATGACACAGCACTGCACTTTCATCCCATGCCCTTGTTCCTTAGGTAGAGCCTGCACTATCCCATTCCCTTGTTTTGATTACAGCCTGGTCATGTCTTACGATAGTTGTCACCATAGATTTTGGGTGTTGATCTGAGTTTTACATTGTTGTTTTATATTCTATATGTTTTACTCTATTGTATTGTACTGTGTGCTTATTTTATGCTCTGCTTTAGGCACTTTGTGCCATATGTAAGTTGACCCAAGTCCCTTTGGTGAGATGGAGGGGGGGTACATAAATGACATTATTGCTACTACTACCGGTCAGACTTTTATAAAAATATTAGCATTGACAAATTCAGCCTGCAGTCTACTTCAATGAGCGCTCTCTGCTCAAGGAGCCTAAAGAATGAGGAGACAGTTTGGTAAAATTGAAATTGTTAGTTTATTGTCGAAGGCTTTCATGGCTGGAATCACTGGATTGTTGTCGATTTTTCAGATTGTATGGCCAAACCTCACAACCTCTGAGGATGCTTGCCACAGATGCAGGTGAAACGTCAGGAGCGAATGCTTCTAGAACATAGCCATACAACCCGAAAAATCTACAACAACCCACTAAAATTGTTGGGTTTGCATGAATCAGGTATATCATAGGCAATGGATCAAAATGATCAATTCCATTCATAGAATCATAAAATTGGAAGAGACTTCGTGGGCCATCCAGTCCAACCCCTTGCCAAGAAGCAGGAATATTTCATTCAAAGCACCCCTGACAGATGACCATCCAGCCTCTGTTTAAAAGCTTCCAAAGAAGGAGCCTCCACCACATTCCGGGGCAGAGAGTTCCACTGCTGAACGGCTCTCACAGTCAGGAAGTTCTTTCTAATGTTTAGATGGAATCTCCTTTCTTGTAGTTTGAAGCCATTGTTCCATTGCATCCTAGTCTCCAGGGAAGCAGAAAACAAGCTTGCTCCCTCCTCCCTGTGATTTCCTCTCACATATTTATATATGGCTATCATATCTCCTCTCAGCATTCTCTTCTGGCTAAACATGCCCAGCTCTTGAAGCCGCTCTTCATAGGGCTTGTTCTCCAGACCCTTGATCATTTCAGTCGCCCTCCTCTGGACACATTCCAGCGTGTCAATATCTCTCTTGAATTGTGGTGCCCAGAATTGGACACAATATTCCAGGTGTGGTCTAACCAAGGCGGAATAGAGGGATAGCATTACTTAGATCTAGACACTAGTAGTTTGACCTGTAGGAAGAAAATCTTAATATGTGGTGGGCCCACATTGTCCTTGGAGGTTTGCTTCCACTGACCCCACATTGATATTTAAAAAAAGGATCCCATCATATATTATTAAATGCATATGTTTTGGTGTGTCCATATTCACGTCACTACCATTTAACAAAATGGGGCATGACAAACTGATCTGTTGGATTTGTGGATCCAGTAGGCCTATTATAATAGTAAGCCTGTGGAAGTTTAAAATGCAGCTTATTGTCTTGAAAACCAGGAATGTTCTCTGCACTATATTGTTAGCTTCTTTGATAAATGGATGAATACCTTGTCATTAGATTTAAATAATTACAAATTCACACAAAGTTTTGACTCTTTAATTGATCAAGTGGGCAGCTGTGTATTGTATTTGTAATAAATAAACACCAGATAAATCTTGCAGCGGTTCTCTGTATGCCACCTAAATGATGCAGTGGCCAGAATGTTGGATTTTGATAGAGAAAGCCGAAGTTCACCTCACTACTCAGCTTACCTGATGGCCTTGGATAAGATTCATTCTCCTAGCCTAATCTGTTTCATGTGATTGTAAGGGTTTTTAATATGTGATAAAAGTATGTTGTGCAAATCTGTGGCTCTGTGGAATTAACTTTTGTAGTAAGTCTTTAAAGAGCATACTACACAAGGGCATAATGGAACCAAGCTGAATGAGGAGTGTACAGATTTCTACTGCAAGAAATGTTGAATGTAAAGTTGTGATTAAAAATTACTTTTAAAGTACTTTGTTATTATCTGAGTTGATGTTGAGTATCTCTTATCCAAAATGCTTAGACTGTGTTTGCATGTATTTATATAATGAGATACCTTAGAGATGGGACCAAGTAGAAACATGAAATTCATAGCCTGAAGGTAATTTTGTGCAATCTTTTTAATAATTTTGTGCATGAAATAGAGTTTATGTACAAGAAACCTTCAGAAAGCAAATCTATCTTGGTTACTCATGTAGACTGGTTTTGGTTTTGGAGCATTTCAAATTTACTTGAATAACAGGTGTTTAGAGATGTCATTGTAGAGGCTTCTGTTGGCTGTTCCAAACAACATCAATTGCTACTCCTATAGTAAGCAGTTTAAAGCAAATGCAAAGTGAGATTTGAATGAATGAAGAGATAACTTACATGTAATGCAGTCTGTCAACCAGTGGTGTGCTTTACACCAGCATCAGCCATGTTGTATGGGGGTGATGTGAGTTGTAGTTTAATACATCTAGAGGACTGCTGTACATTAGTGCTTGAATTCTGAATATTTGATTCCCATAACCATGATAACATATTGACACCATTATGTAACATACTCTTTCACCTGATATTAGATCGGTTCTGACAATTCTTATTTTAGGCTATGTTCAAGATACTTCAGACCTATTTTTAAAAAGGTTCCAGGTCCTGTTCAGCTTACCATGTACTTTCTTCTTGTGAATAATCTAGATGCTATATATTGATTTTGTGAAATTGTTTTCTTGATTGTGTGATATTGCTTTGAAATCTTCAGGTGTAAATAGGTTTTAATACCACTAAACAATAAATAACATTGCAAAAATTTATTTATTGTTTATAAATAAATTTATAACCTGTCAGCTTTCTTCAATAACACTGCTAGAATATCAGCCTGCTGTTTATGCTACCTATTTGTAGTAGGTAAGATTGCCTTTCTTGCCACAACATATTTTCTTTTAAATGTTCTAATGCTACAACAAAATCAACAAAATATTAATTCCACTATTCCTAGGATTTGGGGTATTTCGTGTCTGGATAATGTGGAGTTGAGATGGTAAAGACACTAGTTTTGCTTACGTCAGTGTTCTTGAAAATTGGTTGTCTCATTGGATTGTACAGAAAACCCGGTGACAGGTTAGGAAAAGCTGGCCAGTTCATTGTTTTGAGGAAGCTTGAATATAAAAAATGAGAAAACAGTAGCAATCTGGAAACTTGTTTTGTGCTTTGATCTACTAAGCAGTAAAATTGTATCAGAAGGATACTTGTTTAAGTAATTTTGTAGCTTACCCATTCCAAGCAGTTTTGTAAGCCGAGTTTTGTAAGTTGAGCGTCTCCAAATAAAATTCTTCCAGTAAGAAAAACGTGTTGCTGCTCCCTGCAGGTGAGTGGCTATTTTTAAACAAGTCCCCTTCAAAATCAATCCCTTTTGGTTTCTCTGGAGCTTGACTCTGGAATAGTTGTATTAGGACTGCAGCCAGAGCTGAAAAGCTCAAATATCCTTACCTGTGAGGCTGTGGATAAACTCAAGCCTTGGCTGCATTTCCTCACACTACTCTGAGAAGTTTAACACATTAGGCCTTGTTGCTTAAAATGGCTATAATTACAGACCTTTTCTTTGACCTTTCTTGCTCATGGCAACTGGTTGTCTTTTCAGTGCATATCTCAGTTGTCTTCAAGTACAGTGTGTTGATGTTATGTGTCTTCCAAGTCGTTTCTGACTTAATGGCAACCCTAAGGCACCCTATTACAAGGATTTCTTGGCAGATTTTGTTCAGAGAGAGGTTGCCTTTGCCTTCCTGTGAGGATGAGAGTGACTCAGCTAAGGTCATGCAGTGGGTTTCCACTGCTGTACATGGATTTGAACTCTTGTTCTCCAGAGCTCTAGCTCAACACTCAAACCACTGTATAACACTGGTTATCCAACTACAAGATAGCAAAAGCTATAGCTTCAGTGGTTGCCCCCGGTGGCGCAGTGGGTTAAACCCTTATGCCGGCAGGACTGAAGACTGACAGGTTGGAGGTTCAAATCCGGGGAGAGTAAGTTGAGCTTCCTCTGTCAGCTCCAGCTTCCCATGTGGGGACATGAGAGAAGCCTCCCACAAGGATTGTAAAACATCAAATATCTGGGTGCCCCCTGGGCAATGTCCTTGCAGACGGCCCATTCTCTCACACCAGAAGCAACTTGCAGTTTCCCAAGTTGCTCCTGACACGGGGAAAAAAGTGGCTGCAATGTTGTTCAGCAGTTCAGGGAAAGAAATTTTAAGCCAACCCACTGCTTGCTGTGGCGGTTTTTTTCCTGGAAATTCTTGATTTAAGGAAGCATTCAGCAATACAAATCCTTACATGCATTCTAGTGTAGTACAGTCTGAATTCTGTTGCATGTATAGGGAAGTTTTGGGGTTTTCTCCCTTGAATTCAACACAGAACTTAGGTTCCTGTGGCTTTTCTTTAACACTGTTTGAATTGAAAAGTTTATGCTACTATAATGGCATAGCCTTGCAGGATAGTATAGGTCTGTCAATGAGCAATTGAATTGTTCACTTTTGTACCAAAGAAGTATCACAAAGTGGTATGCCATCTTTCATTATTTGTCTAGAACTTGTGTATAGTGTGTGTGCTTTTTTGCTTCTTAAAAATTCTCAGATGTTTGCAATACTCCATCTAAATTATGCATTATATTGAAAATTATATTTACATGTAGAGGCAATAAATAATGATAGACTAGGATGCGGTTGTGAAATCAATAGAGAAAGGATAAAAGGTAGGAGGAGCACTATCTAACTTGTTTTGTTATCTGCAGATTAATTGGATAGAATAATTTTACTGCAGCTCAGTACAGATCAAAAGAGAAGATTGTGTCTCTAACAGGTATTGTTTCTCTTGATTCAAATTCTTCCAATGAAGCTCTATGGAGTTACAGAATTTGGATTTACAGAACATGGCTTTTTTTTTAGAAAAGTGCCATGTTACAAAATGTTCCTTATATTCTTTGGCTTTCTTTTTAAAGTTGAAGGGCGGAACCAATGCCTTAATTGCAAAGGTAATCTGTGTGGTTCTGTTTCAGTTTACTGCTGTGTACATTCTGTGTGCTATTGTTGGCATTGTACAGGTCTGTTTGTAGTAGAACTTGCTGGCTTTGAGCCACAGGATTATGGTCATTTGTTACTTTAATGCTGTTTCAGCAAAGTAGATATTGAGTTTGAAAGAACTGCATTGCTAGAGCTGCATTTTTTCTGTTCGGTTGAAATGCTTTATATATGACCATTTGACATACTACTAAGGATTAAAGAACTTTGCATGGAACAATGGTGTGTCATGGCAGAAGAAGCTCTCTGTTCTAAACTGTGTTTGTAATTTGGGCCAGAAATTCCTGCTTTTCCTGTACATGTTCTTCAAATGAAGCAACTTGTGCAAAGTATAGATTGGGTGACAGAGGTGCCGTATAAAACATTAAATCCATAAAGAACTGAAATGCTAATGCTGCCATGTTTTTCTAAACCTGACAAAACAGAACTGTTGTTTAGTTTCATGAGTGTGGAAAGCTGAAAACTGATATTCAGTTTTCTGCTCCAGCTCGGTTGGAAGTTTCCTGTAAAAGTGCACCTGTTCTAATAATCAGATCCATTCATTTTTGGAATGGGGTGGGACAAATGTATTTTTCCTTGACATTAGAAAGGCTCTGCACATCAGAAACTGCTGTTTCCCTTGGGAGACAGTAAGAGGCTTATTAGGTCACTTTATAGCTGATTAAGTTGAAGGTTTTGTTTGATCTAGATAGGACAAGAGTTGAATGAAGTGTTGCTCAATAGTATCGGGAGCATTTTCATGTTTCATGCTAAGCCAATTTGCCGTGCACCACTCTATTAGATCTTCATTTAAGAAGTAAGGTTTGAGGAATGTAATAGACACAACCCATAGGGACGGATCTTTATGTTATCTTTTTTTAATCATGTAGGTTATAAAGTATTGCTAGAAGCATATTTCAGCTGGTAATTATTTGGTGGACAGGCTTTATTAGTCTGCAGAAACCAGTAACGCTTTGACCCTTTCCCCCCATAACTGTCAAATAAAATAGGTAAAAGGCACTTTAACTTGTTGTTCTGGTAGCAGCTGCCCTAAAGCATCTCCATTATCCTTCCTACTTCCCTAGCAGGATTTGCAGGTTTTGGAATGCAGTATTACAGATGCTGTCTGCCCGGAGTGAAGCTTCATGGGACAAATAGATTCATTCCTTCCCTTGAATTAGTATCACCACCCCCAAATTATCCTGTTATGTCATTATTAAACAATAAGTATGTTTTTTGAAACTGTCACATTACAGCTGTGTTTGATTCGTGATAAGAACATATATCTAATATATTCAATAGGATATAATTTGTGTGTCTCCCTGTTCTCTCTGTGATTAATGTAGCTGACTGTCAAATCAAACTTTTTATGCTAACGCTCGCAAAGCCAGTATGGTATAGCGTCTTGAGTATTGAACTATGACTGTGAAGGCCAGGGTTCAAATTCCTGCTCAACCATGGAAACATGCTAAGTGACCTTGGATAAGTCAGACTCTCTCATCAGAGGAAGGCAAGGGCCAATCCCCTTCTGAATGAATTCTGCCAAGAAACCCCCTGATAGCTTTGCCTTAGGGTTGCAATAAATTGATTATAACTTGAAAGCACAACAACAACAGTTCTTGCAATTTAACAGTGCTTGTAGGTATGGATACCATTTTAGGATCTTCAGAATTTAGTAAATCGTATGTTAAGGAATTGAAAGGAGGAGAATAGAATAGCATTTCTCAAACTGGGGGTCAGGACCCGGGGGTGGGGGTCACGAGGGTGTGTCAGAGGAGCCGTCAAAGTCCATTAGTAAACACAGTATTTTCTGTTGGTTATGGGCGTTCTGTGTGGGAAATTTGACCCAGTTCTATTGTTTGTAGGGTTCAGAATGCTCTTTGATTGTAGGTGAACTATAAATCCCAGCAACTACCACTCCCAAATGCCAAGGTCTATTTCCCCAAACTCCACCAGTGTTCACATTTGGGCATTCATGCCAAGTTTGGTTCAGATCCATCATTGTTTGAGTCCACAGTGCTCTCTAGATATAGGTGCACTGCAACTCCAAAACTCAAGATCAGTGCTCACCAAACCCTTCCAGTATTTTCTGTTGGTCATGGGAGTTCTGTGTGCCAGATTGGGTTCGGTTCCATTGTTGTTGGAGTTCAGAATCCTCATTGATTGTAGGGTAACTATAAATCCTGGTAACTACAACTCCCAAATGACAAAATCAATCCCCCCAACCCCACCAGTAGTCAGACTGGCCTAGAAGCTAGAGAGTAATAAAGAGATATCTAAATGTTCTAAATGGTTTAGAGTGCAGAAAGCTTGGCCAGTAATTGGTCTGGGTTACATCCATGTGCTAGAACACAGGCGTCCCTCAGTTAACAAAGCCTCTGGCAAAGAAGCTCCTTTTTATAAAGTCTGCTTCTGGGACCCCACCCCAACCCCCCCTTTCTTGCCTTCTGTTTAGCTGGAAGTTTTTTCCCCCCTGAAGCATTGGCAAGCCCTGGTCCTCCTGTGCTGCTTCAAGGACTTCTAAATATAGTGGAGCATTGCAACCCAAAGTGGTGTAGTCCATTTTGCCACTTCTGCCCATTAATTTTACTGAATTGGTCAGTGTTGGAGAAGGGGGAAATGGGAACTTGGAAGAGTAGCCTCTGCTTGTGTTTGATATATTTTAGTGCTGTTCATGGCTTATGTAGCTATGACATGGCATGTTGCATTTATATCAGTAGATTTCTTGCAGCCTGCTACATTTTCATGACACCTGCTACCAGCAAGTAACAGTTGATTATTATGAAGATGGGTCGTGAGTGTGCACACGTTCCTTGAATTTGCATTTGTACCACAGTCACACTGCTTCAGTAAAGAAAATAACTAGCACTGATGTACCATAGTTTTGGTGTGTGTGATAGAACAATTAGCCAAGATTTTATTGTAGCTTGAAATGCATATTTTTGTGATGTTTCTGGTATTGTGTGCTATTGGGTAGTATATAAGCATTCAGCATAATTGATTTAAGTCCCAGAGAGTAATGTGTGTGGGAATTGGTTTTATTTGTGTAGCAGCATTTTAAACTGCATGATTGCATTTCATGCTTTGCATGACTTCATCTAAAATAAATTATGATTCAGTAAGTTTTTTGTGCTGCCCATCTGATCTTGGAAGCTAAGCAAGGTCAGCTCTGGTTAGATACCTTATGTTAGTATAAAATGGTTTTTGAATATATTTTGCCTGTGCCTAAAGCTTTATTACTTGATTGGAGTTGTAAAAAGGTCCATTGAAATATGAGAATGGTTTCCAACGTGCTTCAGTTGCCTGATTATTCTGAGGTGTGACATAGTTGATCTCTACCAGCTGCTTAGATGGTCCTTAACAGATTAACAATTTAAAAAAATCAGAAGCAATTTTATAGGCCTGTATTTGACTTCAGGAAATATTTCATTTCATCATTTCCAACTTCATTACCAACAGCACTACATTTGTAAAGAAGTGTAAGCATTTGAGATACAGTGGGTTGTTAAAAGTTTTCATGACTGGAATCACTGTATGGCCGTGTTCAAGCAGTATTTTCTTCTGACTTTTTGCCTGCATCTGTGGCTGGCGTCTTCAGAAAATGCTGCTAGAACACAGCCATACAGCCCAGAAACCACACAATACCCCAATAGGGATGCAACTTTTTTATCATAACAATACTAGCATTTAAGCATGGAACTTTAAAAAGCCTGGCTTCCAGAAGACATTTGCATTTCCAGGACTACATATGAAGTTCATGCATTTAGCAAAGCATGGGCAGATGTTAATTTTGTATCTCCATACAGACCTCTGAATGATCTGCATTAAATTGGTAGATGTGTCTAATTCATAATTACTTAACAAGAAGAAATACCAACTAATAGTAAGTTAGAACTAGTAGTGAACCATCCATCCCACAATCCAGTTGCTTAGACAAGTATATTGGGAGTGGAAATGGAGGTGGATTATTGAATGGAAAGACATGTGACTTTGGATCACTAGAACTTTGTAGTTTGAAAAGATGTTTAGAGTGGTTTATTCTATAGTTCTTAGTGCATGTATTCCTGAACTGCAGATTTATTAGAATAGATTTGGTCACAACAGAGGGATAGGGCATGCCTCCATACACTTGTTAAAATTCACTTTATTTAAAAGCATTCCTAGAATCCAGTTTTGCTTCAAAGCTAAGAAAGTCAAAAGAAAAAGTTTGTAAGAGTTTTAACAGGCAATTAAAAGTCAATCACTCACAATTGGGGAACAATCTTAGTTGAATGTTTGACATGAAAGAAAAGCTTTTAGGGAAGGAGAATATAATCAGACCAAAATCCGTTCAACCTTTTAATATCTAGATGCATCTCTAGAAAAGAACACTTTTCCACAGACCTGGATATTCAGGCACTCGATGTTTCCATAATCTAGACCAGTGATTCCCAAAGTGGGCGTTACCGTCCCCTGATGGGCACTGCAGCGATCCGGGGGGGGGGGGTGGTAATGGCCACAGGTGTATTTCGGGGCGATGAATAACTGTAAGGGGGCAGTGAAAGCATAAAAGAAAGAAGAGAAGCTTTAGAAAAATTGATTTCCAGGGGGTAGGCCAAATTAGTTTGGGAACCACTGATCTAGACCATAGTTTCTCAAACTGTGCTCCTACAGATGTTTTGGACTTCAACTTCCACAATTCCTAACAGCTAGTAAGTTGTCTGGGACTTCTGGGAGATGAACTCCAAAACGCCCGGAGAAGCACGGTTTGAGAAACACTGATCTGGATGGACCATTCCTAGCAGTGTCCTCATTTGGGGCTGTAGGGCCAAACTTTGGGCTGGTGCTATGGCTCTAAAACAGTTGTCCAGCTGTGTACAGGTTTTCCTGCATCTTTTGCTGCCAAATGTTATTTATCAGTCATTATGTATACAGTGTAAAGTGGACAAAATAAAAGAGGAAGTTGGGCTGATAATGTGCTAACTGACCATTAACTTGTTCCAGAGGGCACACAGAAAACAAGAGCCAGGAAAGAGTTGGCAGAAGAATTGAGCATTGAAGAAAGTATAAAAAAAATGGAAGAAGGACAACTTGAATGGATAAAGAGCATTTAGGATTAGGCTACAATGAAAAATGAGAATTGTGAATTTTGTAGATTATGAATATATTGAGGAAGTAGGTTTTGCGGTGGATGCCAAATTGTTCTTTGAGAGCTGATTGTTTGTTTAGAAAGCATAGGTTGAGTAACTGGATGTCAGTTTATATTATACAGTATTTTAGAATGTAAGTGAAGGGACTTATCAAAAAAAAATTTTTTAAATAAATATCATTGCAGTTCCTATAAAGTTTTGCAGAATAGCCAAAATCTTGTCATTTTATTAATTGCTACAGTTAACTTGATGTAATGTGTTTTATTTTTCAGTACATCTTTGGAGAATTCAGCCTTGCTGAATTCAATGATTTCTTTGTGACACCTCGTTGCTCCGTTGAGGTATGAACTGTTTTAAATTTCTCATTGTGCCAAAGCTTTTCACTATTCCTCAGAGTCTTTTATAGCATTAGAAGGAATCCTGGAGTGCTTTTAAGCCCGTTTTACTTAAATGTGAGATAAGATTTCATGGACTCCCATCTATTTCTTCAGCTTCATCTGAAAGTTTGTGCTAAAATAAATCAGCAGACATTTTTATAATGAAAGATAACACAGTCATCTCTTTTGAAATTGGCTTTATAAGGCTGCCACACAGTGCCCCGCCATGTATATTTTGCATGTTGTTTTAGTCATCCTGCAGTTAAGACAATAACTTTTCTTCCTTATGATTCAGACCTGTGATTTTTTAAACCTGTCTTCAGGCTGATGTGTAAATGAAGGAGCCTTCAAAGAAAGCTATGATAGGAAGATATGCATATTTGAGGGAAAAGGTACTGTTTCCATTTGCAAAAATAGAGAGTTTTGCCAATTTAACCACAACTAAAGGGATGGAGCATTTGATTTGCCATGCAGTGCAGAAACAAGTTAATATCGCTTAAATATTTTTTCAACTCCAATTTGATTTATTTCCTTTGCAGCTGCCTCCCTACAATGACACAATTTCATGTGACCTTAAGTCCACAGGAGACCTCCGTGATGGTAAGAAGCCATTCCTTCATAACTGTTGTTCCAACCCATTTGAAATCTAGCATATTTCAAGGTTGTTATTTGAATTCAGCTTTGGGGATTCAGATCAGTTGGCTGCTCAAGTGTAGTACAGTGGGTACTTTTTAATGACTTCATATTTTAAAACCTTTTTAATAGCGTATCTCACTGCTCATTTGTTTTATGAACACTTCTTTTCAAATCAAGTGCTCTGAGGCCTTCTTATTTATTTATGTATTTATTTATTTATTATTTGAACTTATATGCCGCAACTCCCCTGGGGCTCGGAGCAGCTTACAAGAATAGGCTAAAATCGAACACAATTTAAAAACAATTTAAAAACAATCAGAGATCAAAGGCCCGTCGAAATAGATATGTCTTACATGCCCTGCGGAAAGCTGATAAATCCCGCAAGGCACGGACTTCAGGTGGCAGAGTATTCCAGAGTGATGGTGCCACTGCTGTGAAGGCTCTGCGTCTGGTTGCTGTTAGACGCAAGTTCTTGACACTGGGAATTTCCAATAGATCTTGGTCCTCAGAACGGAGGGATGTCTGGGGTTGGTAGGGGGTGAGGCGGTCCCTCAGGTACATCGGCCCCAGACCATGCAAGGCCTTAAAGGTGAGAACCATCACTTTGAAAGTGATCCGATGCTTGCATTCTATGATGCCATTTCAGTTTTGTGGTATAACTTCCTACCGTCTTGATGTGAAGAATCTGTTCAAAAGTAGAAAATAGAGGCCTTAAATAAGCCAAATTGGATAAAGCTGAAAAAATTATTTAGCAGTATACTATAGGTGGTTCTGAGATCATTTGAAATTTGCACAGCTATTCAGTAGTTCATAGGAACATTAATGCATCTTTCCTGCACCAAAAGCTTTTCTAGATGTCAGTTTGTTCATGTACAGAATTCATACTTGTTATTTTCTCTTTTGTTACCCACTCCATAAATGCACTCTTTTTTTCTTTTTCAGGGGAAGAATACCAGCGAATCGAATTTGGTGTTAATGAAGTTATTGAGACTGATTCTTCTGTTCTCAATAACAGTGACTACAGTATTTCAAGCACTCTGAACCCACAGGCACCGGAATTCATTCTTGGTTGCACACCGACCCAGAAAACGCCAAGCGATGTCCTCAACGAAGCCAACTATAACTCCATTGACTGCCAGTTCTCGGATCCTTCTCTCACTTTGGATAGTGGTTCTAATGCTGAAAACGATAGTTTGCCAGGAAGCCTTGGGCAAAGGGAAC
Organism: Anolis sagrei; assembly: GCF_037176765.1. Classification (NCBI taxonomy): domain Eukaryota; kingdom Metazoa; phylum Chordata; class Lepidosauria; order Squamata; family Anolidae; genus Anolis; species Anolis sagrei. Next base: position 23,304,257 of record NC_090028.1, read on the forward strand.
GCAAAAAGAAGAAGAAAAGACCTCCGGGATATTACAGTTACTTGGAAGATGCCAGCGATGGCATCGTTCCTGCTGAGGCATTGGTGAACGGACATGCAAATTCAACGGGACTTAATAGCATAAGCACAGACGATGTAGAACTTTCTGGTGACGCCCCGTCGGTCACTCCAAGGACTTGTAACAGCCCTGAAAACTCTGTGGACTTTGCTAGCGAAGCCGTTTCAGAAGATTCAGTTTCTAGTGCTGTAGATGCTACAAGGACTGCAGGGCAGCCGGACGTGTGCAGTGTTACTCCTTTGGAACAGTCTTGCATCCCTTCCGAGAGTGGGAGAGACAGCCCCTTAAGGACAGCTGTCCAGCCTTACGCTGGTACCGATACTACTGAAAGCCTTGGCATTGCCAATGGCCAAACACTTGAACCCTCTAACGAGGGCCCAGCTGCCAATGGGGTAGACTTGCACACTGTGGAAAGTACTGACTCAGACCAAGTGAAGCTGGAAGGTGCTTCCTCTCCTGCTGAGGCAGCCACCCCTGTTTTGGGATCGGTTGTGGTTCATCAGCCTGCGAAATCATGGGCGAGTCTCTTTCACAATTCCAAGCCCTCAGTTTCCACGCCTATGGCTTACGTGGAGACTAAGTATACCCCTCCTGCCACCTCTCCTGTGGTCCCTGAGAAACAGGTTGAAGTGAAAGAGGGGCCTGTTCCAGTTTCTGAGGATCCCGTAGCCATAAAGATTGCAGGTATCATTAACATGCTGCAAAAATCAACAGGGCCCACCTAGCAGGGGTTTGAAGGCATGGATCAAAATGGCGCAATACTTTTAACAGAGCACAGTCGCTAACTTAGTTGAAAAATGATTAACTGAACTGTAGAGCAGCATGCTTTGCTTAAAATATAGCTAGGGAATTCAGATGTATCCTCTTCTCATATATAGTCGGGTAATGACAGATGCAATTTGAACACATCTGGAAGGGCCCTGTATTCCCTATTCCTGGCTTGTCATGATTAGCACCTTGTTGTAATTACCTTCTGCAGACTGATGCACATACATGCCTTTCAGCATGTTCTTGGTGGAGAATACTTGGCTCTACCACTTGCACACGTTGGTTTGTCTAGGCTAAAACAGTTCTGTTCTTTCTTCTATAGCCAACTTTTTGCTGCTGGTGTTGTGAGATTCAGGGGTGGGTCGGCCTCCGTTTCAAAAGCCCTGTCAACTCAGCACTGAAAGTTTGCTGTGTCAGAGGGTCTTTGCTGTCAGTATGCCCTCCCACCTAGGACTGTGAGAGGGGGAGGTTTAGCCTCTCCATTGGAAGAGCTGGGTGCTGTTAGGGGAAACGCTGAATAGAGCTGTCTACTTTCTTCATCATTGGTCTAATCACAAAAGGAACACATTTTATTGCTCAGTAAGCCAGAAGTCAAACACTGGCTTCATTCACACATAAATATAAGCCAGGCCGTGCCCCCCCCCCCCCCCCCAATTCATTGTTGACTAGCATATACTGGTGCACTCAGCTCTGTCCTTTCCACCAAGTGAGTGAATAAATTAACTAGGTAACATTAACTTAAATGAACCTGGAGTTGTAAGCCAGCAATCAAGCCAGTCTGCCAATAGTCTGTCACTGCGACAAAGTAGACATGTTTAGCTTGGCCTTTTTCTCATCGTCCATAATGAGGTGTTATGCATAACTGAGAAGCTTCCCTGTGCCATGAAAATGGGACAGAGTGATACTGAGAGTTGTTTATTCTTCTGGCTTTCCTGTGAAATTAACTGTTGTGGGCAGAACAGTTTTCCTTATGATTCAGGAAATGTCAGGCTTTTGATATTCTTGGAGTGCAGAATTGCTAATCTTAGTTAATTTCCCCAATTTGCCTTTTTTCTGTACCATCTTATTTTTTATAGTGGTGTTCTTCCTATATTCTGTTTTTACGAGGTAGAAATGCTTTCATTTTTTATGTGTCTGGTTCTACAAAACAATTGCACCTGGTCTGTATTTAATAATCTTAAATCGACATATTAGTAGAAGGTCTGAAAAAGAAAATTACATATAATGTTGATGTTCTTGTAATGATCTATAGGCATACCTCAGTTAACAAAACACCTGACAGTGACATTCCTTTTTTCAGAGGCCTTGTATGTCTGCTCAGCCCCTCTTTTCTTCCTCCTGCCTAGCTGAGACTTTTTTTAGCAACATTGGCATGGGGAAGATGATGAAGGAGAGCTGTAGAAATACATGCCATGTGTGTCAAATAACACATTGAATGCAGTAAAGCTCAAGCTATGAAATAATGGAGCTCTAACTTCATTCTGCTGCAGCTGTATATTACCAAGATCCTTTACTGAGCTTGCATGTAGTTATTTCACTTGTTCATATTATTAGTTTTTAATAAACAGTCTCCTGAACTGTACCAAACTTCCCTTCCATTTTGTGGAGCAGGAGCCCAACCCTATTTTTTCCTTTTATTCCTGTTTCTGGGACCAAAAAGTCTATTAAAGAAGTATTTCTCGGAAACACATCTACTTTGTTAACTGATGTATACCTATATTCCATATGTATTTATAATATATTCTATTTATATGAATTTTCATATGTTTCTATCAAATAGTGATAGTCATGGTGGCACTACGACATTTCTAGTAGTCTGAAAAGCAAGAAGAATATTGGAGACGCCTGCATATTTGCAATAACTGTCCAGTGTATAGCATTTTAAAATTATTACAGTTGTTTAGCTATTCTGACACAGGAGACTTATAACTACAAAGGGAAAATACTTCTGTAGAAGAACATTTAAGAAAAAGAAGCTTCTATTACTGTTATTGTCGTGTTGATTACATGAATGGAGTTGCTTGGATGTCAATCTGGCTTCAGGTCGTGGGACTTCATGTTGCTGAGTAAGCTTAGTCCTGCTTATTTCTTAATGCAGGTGAGGTCAGGCATTTCAGAACAGACTTGAATATTGGCTTAGAGTAATTCAGCTGTCTGCTGCATTTTACACTCTGGTCTCTTTCCCATGCAATGCACTCATTCCTTGTTATAAAAGCAAATTAAGTCTGTCTGCATGATGCTAAACATATTTAGAGTTATAATGAAAAGAGCATTGCTGCCTAGTTCTTCTCTCCAGGAGGAAAATGTCTTCCAAGTGTTCACATGTTGCGCTACATAGCATCTTGATGGGTTTGGAATTGTTAGAATAACTAAATAAGTAGTATAATGAAGAAATATACAATACATTCATGTTCCCAGGAGCAATTCCAGATGAAACTACCATGAAATCAGCCTAACCTCTGAAATCATATTAAAATGATGTCGTGATAAAGCTTCAAGAGATATCTTTCAGCAAGCAAGCTGAGTGTCTAAGGTTCTTTCTTTGACCACAAGGGGATGCTAACATTCTTTTTTTCTCCCTTGATTTTGCATCATAGTCAAGATCTGTGTTCAGTTAAAAACAGATTGGCTTTTATTGATATGTTTGAATGTGTTCTTCATTTAACAGAACTACTGGAAAATATAAAACTAGTACATAAACCAGTCTCCTTGCAACCACGCGGGCTGATCAATAAAGGAAACTGGTGTTATATCAACGCTGTATCCTTACTGTGGTGAAATTTTTTCCATGTTTATTAAAGTGGGTTCTTGGTTATGTTGTGTTCTCAAGTGCCATAGATACCCTTGTACTGTTAAGTTTAAAGGCCACTGAATGGTTATTACAATGACTGTTAAATTGATCCCTTGCATCATGAAGTGTTAAAGTTTATTTTGCCAAAGACTGGAGTGTGTGCATGCAAGTATCCGAGAATGAGAGATAATTCCTACTGGCTATCTTTATTAACTGACTCCTTAATGCAGTTCTGTAGACACTGCAAGCTTTGGTGGCTTGCCCTCCTATGTATCACCTCATGAAGTCCATTCCAATGTATTCGAAATCACAGCGGCCATGTACATCAACACCAATGATAGACAGCTTGTAAGTAAATTGCAAGACAGTCGTGATGATTGAACTAGTCTTCAAGTCACTATGGCTCCTTAGTTTTTTTTATCTTTTTGAAAATGAATAGTTAAATGTTTGAGTCCTATAAGTACAACTGCTGTATTTTCTAAGGGATACATTCCAAGATCCCTCATGGATACCTGAAACCATAGATAATAGTGAATCCATTATTGTTATTGTCATTATTATTATTATTATTATTATTATTTGAAACACAACAAGATTAGTACACAGCTAACAAGGTCACTATGCTGGCTGTTGTTTGGATCACAATTGGACACTTTCCAGGTGTCTAAGACTATTATTGTTATAATTGTTATTATTTGACTATTTGGGTCCAAAGTCTGCCATAGAATTGCACGGGAGGACCTAGAGAGGCCTGCAAACACTTCCAGAGGGAAATATGTTTTGGAGCGTAGATAAGTTAAATAATAGATAAGGGGGTTGTTCTGAGAATTTTGAAATTGGCCTCTTATAGACATGTTCTGGCTTTAAAGTATTCTGATTAGAATACAGTAGTTCTGTCACAGAGCAGTGCCTGCAATTTGATATGGAGCTAAAGTAAACATTAACTGCTGCCTTGTTCGGTCTTTGCTTGCCACTGAAACAGCTCCAAATCCCCTTTGTCTTTTCCCCTTTGGCAATTTGTGAATATACTTATATTGGTGCAAAAGCGGAACATGTCATGTTTTATCCCACAGTTGCAAGGAAGGCGTAACTTCTTCCTTTGAGTGGCTAATTTGGATTATCTTTCTCATTATCCCAGAATGTTTGTCTCATCAATCTTTATTGACAACTAAAATTGGATTCTGGCGTGTTTTAATCCATTGACCTAACATTAAACCAAAGTTTCACAGTTTGAAAGTGGCTGGGAACTTTGGTTTGATCCAAACCTGGAGTGAATTGCTCAAGCTAGGAAGCAGCGGGGAGATGAGGGAGGAGCACTTCATCCCATTGCTTGCTATGAGTTTCAACGTTGTTTATACATACATGCAGAAGGGAGCCTGGATGAATTGGGGTGCTACCACCTTCTACTGTCCTGAGTCTTATGTCCAGGTTCTCATTCATCCCATTAGAATTTTGGAAGCTACAAGATGAGAGCCACTTTTGCCCTGGAGGAGAAAACACACCTGGGTTTGCTTTTAAATGGCATTAGCTGAAAAAGATGACTTATTGACTCCTTTAAGTGACAATATCAAAATGAAAAGAGATAAGTTAGCTGTTTTTATCTTGAAATGAATGAAGTTTGCCTGACTTAGAATCATAGAGTTGGAAGAGACCTGACGGGCCATCTAGCTCAAACCCATTCTACCAAGAAGCAGGAAAATTGCATTCAAACCAACTTGAAGTTTGTTAGGTTCAACATGTTCCTAATTCTTTTTTTTTTAATGGATAGCAAACTTTACCTGTTACTGTTTGCCCTCCCTGTAGCTAACACTAGTTTCTCTTTGTTCTGCTTTAGCGTCCGCCTGATGAATGAGTTTACAAACATGCCAGTTCCTCCGAAGGCAAAACAAGGTGGGTAGAAAATGCCAGCTGCTAACTGTCTTGATTTCATGTGGGAACAGTGGAGGAGCTCAATGCAGCCTTTGTGCGATACAGCCAAGGTTCTAGTGCACAAATGGGCTCACATTGGGAAACATACAATACAAAGAGCTTTTCTGTTTCTGTGTAAAGCCATGCAGCATCTCTGAGGCACTCTGTCCCACCCTCAAAATGTTACAAGTTTACCTGCATCTTGCTTTTTTAAGAGAGGGAAGAGGCCTGGCTCCTTCCTTAGTCGCCTCTCGGGCCAGTTTTGGTGAAAAAGAGACTTGTGTATATTCAGTTTTATGTTGTAGAATTTATGTGTCTCCAGAGTTTATAATTCCAGGTACGTGTTAATCACACTCTTTGTTCATCAATTGTCTTGGTTTCTTGGACTCCTTTGCTTTCTATATGTCCCTAACAAACAGGTTGCTATTTTTTCCAACTTGTGACTGCAACAGTTGTCAGAGGAGCTTGGTAGTTGCCCTGCCACTACCAAGTGGGCAGGGCAACTGTTCTTGTGTTGCGGATGAAGCAACAAACCTCCATGTGTCTAAAAATGCGAAGCCACGAAGGGGCAGAGATTTTGGAAGATTAAATATGTCTAGTCAGTAAATCACAAAGGAAGCTGTGATTTTTTAAAAAACGGATCTTCTGTTGTATGTCAGCCTGTTCAGCCTGTGATTGCATCTGATGTTCATGATGGGAATTACGTTTATGTTGATGAGAACGGAGATGATGTTCCCGATGATGGCCTGGGGATGACAGTTGGCTTGGGCCTGAGTTAAGTTCAGAAGAAGCCAGAGCTGTCTCAGGAAGATTCACAAGGCCACATTCTTGAGAGAGGCCCTTCGCTGCTTTTCTCAGAACAACTGTCTGAACATGATTTGTCAAGTTCAGGAGTTAATGAGGGAGCAGATACTGAAAGCCTGGACAGAAAGCAAAGTGTTAGTAAACAGAGGCAAAGTCTTCAGAGACTGAGACGATCATTTCGACTACAACAAAAGAGATAACAAACCTTTATCTGGTGGGAAGGTCAGGAAAAATGCTTTCCCTTCAGTTTTGAGATCTGAAAAAGCTTTATAATTCACCGGAGACAGTTGCCTCAGTCGGGTCAATGTTATGTTATCATGGTCTTGCTTTCAAGTGCTCTGAGTTTCATGAACCAAGTTTTTGCCAAGCTATGAGATTTTCCTGCTGTCTTGATTCATGGATTCAAGTGCCTAGTTGAGTGGATTTGTATATACTCGTGGGTCTTGTTTTCCTTTGAAGCTTATGGACTATTTCATATTGGATCTTTACTGTTTTTGCTATATTTTTTTTTTTTACTGCTTTGCCTACATATATTCTTCAGTAAACTGCTTGCTGATTTTACTAAGCTGGTGTGTTTAAGGTCAGAGGTGTTCCTGTGCTGGCATTCGACCTCTTCAACTTTTTTCAATTTTTTTTGTTTATTTTCCTTGCAGCTTTAGGTGACAAAATTGCAAGAGACATCAGGCCAGGTGCTGCATTTGAACCCACATACATTTATAGATTGTTGACAGTTATCAAGTCGAGTCTTTCAGAAAAGGTGAGGCTTAGTTCTTTTAAGACGCTTGTTATTCCATTGGTGTTTTACGGAAACAGCCCTGCAGATGAGGAGTTTATAGTACTGTCTCGTTACTGGGAAGATCAATTTTAATTTTATTGTCTGGAGCACTTTGTGGAATAGTGATGAGGGAGTAGAAATTGAAATAGTGCTGATGTAACTTTGGATCACTCTAAAAGTCATGGATTATAAGAATTTACTGTTTATTCAGGGGAGGCAAGAAGATGCGGAAGAGTATTTGGGATTCATCCTCAATGGCTTACATGAAGAAATGCTCATTCTGAAGAAACTGCTGTCTCCACATAGTGAAAGTAAGTTTTCATAAAGCAAATTGAAGTGCTTAAATCTATTTTGATGTAGTCCCTGGGCAGATATAATACTTTAGCAACCATTATGTTTTATTACGTCTCAGTGCACAAATTGTGGTGCATAATTTAGCTTTGAACCATGTTGTTAAATATTGACTCGGCTTAGTTCTTACATTAACGAAGCACACTTGTACTATAAATCATAAGGCACATTTCCCCTTTCAACCACCCTTTTCCCTTCCAAACATGCATATGGGTTTCCTTGGTCTGCTATACCTCCTCTACCTGATCAAGATTAACCATAATTTCCACGCCATAGTTTAAGACAAATTGTGTCTAAGAAGACCAAACCCTGATTGATGCTCAGAGCGTTTTTTAAGTACTGTGCTTGTTTAATTTATATTTCAATAAGGAGCTAGCAGTCAAAGTAGTTCAAAAAATGGTCACCTGAGACAGGTAGAAATACTGATAGGTACTTTTCATGGTGGGTTTTCAGAAAAACTTTACTTCCTTACAGTTCAGATTGCTATCAGCACAATAGCAATCCGCCCCAAGTATCGTGTAGAGCTCATTGCAAGCATGAACAAATGTGTTTTCCTTTTCTAAGAGCTTGCAGTTTCCAATGGCCCAGAGACCACGTCTGCAAATGAAGAGGAGGAGCAGGAGGAACAAGGGGAAGGCAGTGAGGATGAATGGGAGCAGGTGGGACCGCGCAACAAATCCTCTGTCACCCGGCAGGCGGATTTCGTCCAAACGCCCATTACAGATATATTCGGTGGTCACATAAGGTATACATTTTAATTACATTTCATCAAATATGAAGTGCGTATTGAAGCGAAATGGACACACATGCTGTTTTTCTTGATTCTGATTTCCTTTTCCCGCCTTACCTTCTTGCGTAGGCATGGGAAAACATGTAATAGGGAAAAGTAAGGTTGCTTACCTGTAACCATGTTTCTTCAAGTGGTCAACTGTGAAATTCACACCTGTGGTATTTCCTGCGTCCACGCAGCTGATTCGGATCCTTATTGAAAAGCTTTTGCCAAATCAGGGACTCTAGCCCCGCCCATTCACTCCAGTAATAAAGCCAGGCAGCGGGGCTTGAGGCCTCAGTTCCGTACCGCAAAAGACAGTCGGAGATAGAAGGCATGACAGAGTGCGGGGAGGATGAGCGGGTTGTGTGAATTTCACAGTTGACCACTCGAAAAAACATGGTTACAGGTAAGCAACCTTACTTTCTTCAGCGTGGTCACTGTGAAATCCACACCTAGCGAGCAGTCCCATGGATGGTGGGCGTCATGCTAGGGCAGCAAAAAGAATTGCCCTCCCAAAATCCCCATGTATTTTGGCGGCCAAGTCCAGTTCATAATGGGAGACAAATGTGTATGGTGTCGGCCAAATGACCGCCCAACAAATGTCATCCAGTGGTACACAGTGCAAAAATGCCGTAGAAGCTGGCACTGCTTGAGTGGAAAGAGCATGGATCTGAACAGGTAAGTCCAGTCCTGACATCTGATATGCTAACCAAATAGCATATCAGCTGATTCAGATCCTTTCAATAAGAATCCGAATCAGCTGCGTGGACACAAGAAATACCACAGGTGTGAATTTCACAGTGACCACGCCGAAGAAATAAAATTCACACAAGCAGGGGCAACCCCACAGTTTCTCAACAATAGTTCTGGCTTTTAAATTAGAGGTCGTATGTCTTCTAAATTATAGCATTCTAGAGTTGGCGAGACCTGATGGGCCATCCAGGCCAACCCCATTCTGCCAAGAAGCAGGAAAATTGTATTCGAGGCCCCCCTGACAGATGGCCACCCAGCCTCTGCTTAAAAGCCTCCAAAGAAGGAGCCTCCACCTCACTCCCTCTGGGGCAGAAAGAGATATAGTTCCACTGCTGAACAGCTCTCTCTCACAGTCAGGAAGTTCTTCTTGTTCAGGTGGAATCTCCTTCCTTTCCTGTAGTTTGAAGCCATTGTTCCATTGCGCCCTAGTCTCCAGGGCAGCAGAACACAAGCCTGCTCCCTCCTACTTATGACTTCCCTTCACATCTTGTTCCATGGCCCTCTTCCTGTCTCTGCTCAGCCTTCTCTTCTGCAGGCAAAGCATGCCCCTCTCTTTAAGTCGCTCCTCATAGGGCTTGTTCTTCAGACCCTGGATCCTTGGAGTCACCCTCTTCCTCTGGGCACATTCCAGCTTAGAGTCAACATCTCCCTTCAATTCCGGTGCCCAGAATTGGACACAGTATGATTCCAGCTGTGGTCTGACCAAGGCAGAATAGAGGGGTAGATCGGGTCCAAATTGAATGGGAATTTATTGTCATTTTCATAGACGTGCCTCTTCTCCAGAAGGATGTTCTGATTAATGCATTTTAACGCAGTTTTGGAATTTAGTGTTCATATGTCGAATTTGGTCCATTGTAAACATGCATCTATAAAACTGACATATAAGGATATGGCTAAGTTAGGTATCAGTGCCTTCATTGACTTTGAATAATGACTGAATATTTTATAGATGATGTGTTTCAAAACAATCATTTCAGTATATTTTCAGACCTCTGCTTTGTATGTTTAATATGGTCACAATTATTAACCTGGAGCTTAGCATCCATGGTTGGCTTCCAGAGGAAGCAAGATGAAACCAAGGGATTCCTGCTTTCTTTTTTTTTTTTCTTAAGTCAAAGGAGTGTCCCATTGAATACAAGAACCACAAAGCTCTCGTCCCACATTTGTTGTTTTCTGCCGCACCCGTCCTGGTCACTGTGTAAAGTAGGTCACCGCAGAAACAAGATCCCACTTTGGGAAGCGGGAAGGTTTTCTCTTCTGAGACCAGTGGCAGAGATAGCATCTGTCTAGTAGTAGTAGTACTAGTAGTTAACCAAGCATTGGAAATTATAGCTGCTTTGACATTTTCTCCCTCCCAGTGAAGTTGTTGACATCCCTAGCTATTTTTTGTTGTTAGTACTTAGGTCCTCACTCATGATTTCTGGCTAATGTGTTCCTTGTAAACAGATGCAAGCATCCAAACCTAAGCCAACTTGTATGTGAATATTTCATGCCAGGACATGTGCAGCATTTCTTATGATTAATGCTCTTCCTGTGGAGATTATCCTCAAGGTGGAATTCCCCTTTCTTCAGATATCATGAAAAAACCCACAGTGTTCATGATGGCTGTTCATGCTAGCTGAGGGCTGACAGGGGTCTTAGTCCAAAAATATCTGGCCTCCGTTTTATTGCTGTTCTTGTGGCGCGTCGAGGAAAATGCCTGATCAGAAACGTTAGGTATGTTAAAGAGGAGTTACCATCTGACTCAGAACACTTATTTTCCTTCTACGATTCAAGGACAGTAAAGCCTATTTCATCTAGATAAATCCCTTGTCGGTTCTTGATGGGAAACTGGCAGTAATGTAATGGTGGAGCAACCTGCCCCTCGCAACCATCAATCTTGACATTACTCAAGAAAGAGCTAGTTCTTACCTCGAAATAAAGAAGCTACTGTGTAAAGAGGTCAATGTATAAGATATTTAGGAGCTGGACTTCAAAACAATTCAGCTTCAGGGAAACTGGATTTTGCAAAATGCTTATGGATATGAGATCATTACTCAGGATTTTAGATGTTTTTAATCCATCTAAGATTGATATGCTTATATGTTTAGGTTGTTTTATATTTTGATGAGATGTGTTTTATTGTTTAACTGTGCGGCATTAAATGTTTTCTGGATTTGTAAGTCATCGTGAGGCCCCTCTGGGATCAAGAAAGGCAGGGTAGAAATGAAGTAAATAAATAAGTAAATAGATTGTGTTCATCATTTTGCATTCAGTATTTAATAGGAAACTTTAACAAGTTCATCACAAGGTGTGTGAAGGATCTAAATATGCTGAAACCTTTGAATGGGCAGCAAAGCAGAAAAGTCACTTTGATGTGAGAGAAAGAGACTTGATGCTTCTCACTATCTCCTCTAATTACAGTTGAAAGCAAGGCCAGGTAACTGGACAGGACCAGGAAGCCTTCTGGCCCCACATGTACTATTAAAAAAATAAAAGAACAGCATAGATATTCTGTCCTGTTTCTCAAAGATTTGTACTTTCATTAAACACCTTGCTACGTATTAAAAGATTGAATTGTTCAACTTAGGCATTTCAGCCCCTTCTCCTTCCCTTTCTTTTCCCAAAGAGCCTGGGGATTCAGAAAGCATTGAAGGCCGCATAAAATCCTTTGGGAAGTGTATGTCACCTTGTGGCTATACTTTGCCTATCGTGGCTTTAAAGAAAAGGGGGAGTAGGAAAAGGACGTATTCAATCTAACAGAATAACTAGTTGCTGGTCAAACTATTACTCTTTCCATACTGTTTTGCAGCAGGCTCATAATTCAACCATTCTTCATTACTGCATAAACCCTGAAGTTCTCAACTTTGACTATGAGTATTTCACACCTGTCAAAACTGAGTGTTTGGAGCTCCTGAGTCTCACTTGAAACTTTGCTGCTCGCTTCGACCATGAAGTATTCTTTTTATGGAGCTACACTACAATGTGTGAAAGCATGTTTGGCCCCCACAGTCAGACAAGCAGCCTTCTCTGGAGCGACGTTTTCGAACAGTTTTCACAAACACAACTCTTTAACTCTCCCCCATTTCTTTAGATCTGTGGTTTACCAACAGAGTTCAAAGGAATCTGCAACTTTGCAGCCATTTTTCACTCTGCAGTTGGACATCCAGTCTGATAAGATACGCACAGTTCAAGACGCGCTGGAAAGTTTGGTGGCGAGAGAATCGGTCCAGGGTTATACCACAAAAACCAAGCAGGAGGTATGTGCTTTTCTGGCTGGCTATACACTTCTTGGGATTGGATTTGGACTTTTTGAAAGTAGGGCAATGTGCCTTTGAGATTTGGAGATCTAATCTTTCTGTGCTGTATTTCTCTGCTTCCAGGGAGTAATTCTAAATTATTCTGATTCCCTTGATGTTTCTGTGAAATCAGTGTCATTTTTCCATCCCCCCCCCCCCCCCCCATAAGATCCATGAAGAAGATAGTGTCATCAATAGGACTGTAGTGTTCAGACTTCAGGACAATTGGAGGTACAGTTGTAAGATACACTAAAGATGGGATTAAAAAAAAATCAAAGTGTAGCCCACCATAATGCAGGAGGCACAAGAGATCTTTGTAAACAGTGTGACACCATGTGATAGGAAAGAGACGATTTGGATATTTATAAGGTAGGTGTGGGCAGTGCAGCCTAGAGGAAACAGTGAGGATGTGCTGCCATGAAAAATGATGTGTAGGCAAACTGGTCCCGTCTGGGTTTTATGTCTGATACGTTGTGTGGGAGTGAAGATGGTAAAATACACTCTTTGGTCGTCTGAGAAGCGTCCTTGTATGGGAGGAAAGCTTGCAGTGCAAACGCCCAGGGTTCACCACACGATTTTGTTTGGCCAGCCACTCACTTTTGGTTTTGGGTACATACTCGGTTTTAGCCTCCTCTTTACTTGACGACCCAAAAAGTTCAATTATGGCTTCTGGGAGAAATGGGTGTTCACTGGAGGTGCTAGTCTGGTCTGGTTTGCATTTTAGTGTCTAGTCTGGGAAGAGTACAGGCATCTCAAGCTTCATTTTTCAATAAGTTTTCCCTCAGAACAATTCTAAGCATTGCCCTTGATCTCTTAGACTTTGCAACAACCATTAGCATGCACTGATTAAATAGACTAAGCCCTTGGACATAGTGTTCTAGGTATCGTACAGAATGGAATCGAAGGCCAAATTGTGTCCACAGAGTGATTTCTGTATGGCAAACTGTCATTACTATGAAACTGGAGATACTGAAAATATTCATTACTATGATGGATGATTAGAGGGAGGGATATTCAAGATGTTATTAAAAGAATTGGCTTGACATTATTCCTTTCCCTTTTTCCCAGTGGAGTTTGCTAACTTTGCAGTGACTAAAAATGAAAAGTGGACATCTGCCAGTCTGGGAATCAACTGGCAATACAACTCTTGGTGTCTAATGTTCAGCCCTTGGTACCTAATGGAGATGGAGGCTGAGTGAAATCCCACTTTGCTTCTCTCTTTTAGGTGGAGATCAGCCGAAGAGTGACCCTCGAAGAGCTCCCCCCAGTCCTTGTCCTGCACCTCAAGCGCTTCGTCTATGAAAAGACTGGGGGGTGCCAGAAACTCATTAAAAACATTGAATATCCTGTTGACCTGGAAATCAGCAAAGGTGATCCTCTGAACCAAGCCTTGCCTTTAGGGCAAGGGAAGTAATCATGTTTCATGTCCCTGGGGTTCTTAAGAGAGATCTCACGTTTACCTGCAGGGCAAGCAGACAACACATGCTGGCATAGAATTTAGTTGGGGAGCACCAGCTATGCTTCTCACAGTAAACTTTCCCACATTTTAGTTGCCTTAAATCACAACTTGCATAGTTCACTACAGTAGTTCTTCTCATTTTGCCAAGCTTGACATTGATTGTTTTAGGATATGTCCATACTGAAAGCATGAAAAAGACTAAATGCTGTGACTTGTAAATAATCTTGGGAAAGTATCTGGCATTCTGATAAAATAATGTTTTTTTTAAAGCCACAAAGATTCCTTAAGTGTATGGCATCAAAGCTGCAGAGTGCTTTCATTCTTGGGCCTGCTAGACCCAAATCTTAGCCGAGGATCCAGTCCAAGCCCAGGCATGGTGGACTGAAATCAAAGGGAGGGTGGCCGTGCGTCCTGAGTCCTTTCAGAAGAGAATATTGTCAGTCAGCTGTGCTTTCAATGCATCTTTTGTTACTTTTGCTGGGTGGCTTTTTTTGGTCAATTACATTTGGAGAGAAGAGACCAAAATCTGATAATGCTAAAAAGAAGTAATGGAAATGCTGTATGTTTTTCAGAGCTGTTGTCTCCAGGTGTCAAAAGTAAAATTTTCAAAGGCCAAAGAACCTACCGGCTCTTTGCAGGTATGTACTCCCTTCATCTCAGGTACATGGGTTTAAAAGCACCCCCTGCCATTTCCTTCAAATCCATCACATATAGCTAAGATCAAAGAGTTTCTTTATTGTGTAATGGCCTCTACTGTATGTAAGCCCAGAGTATCGCTGTGGCCCTCCAGGAGAACCAGTGGTGATTATGAGATTATGAGAGCTGTAGTCTGCCATTCTGGTGAAGGATTGAGAGTTTTAGTCCCTTTTCAATGGGGAACCGTTGCCTATTCCTGGTATAAGGTGGAATAATGAATTTGAGAATTCAGTCCTATCTAGAGTCACACTCGGGAGTGGCATTGTTCTTGATCATGTCAGACAATGGCTTCAGAAATACTGGGTGGAAGGAGAAAAGGGGGTCGTCCTTCCTGTATTTCTTCAAGCATGCAGTTGCCTGTCAGTTTCTTCCCTGTTATTCAGATTCTGTTGTTCAGGCTCTCCACACTCCAAACTCAGTTGTAATGCAGTCTGTCTTAAAAAAAAAATCTAGCAGAGATTTGGAACTTTTTAAAACTGCCTAAGAGGGAATGCCACTGTTTCCTCAAGTCTTTGCAAGCAAGACATATATGAAGAAAAGATGGAAGCGCTCTCTCTTTTGAGCTAGCCATAGAGACAGTGTATTTTAAAAACAAGATTTCCCCTGCGGTTCCTTTCTCCATTTCTTGTGTCCTTTCCAAGTCATTTCCATGATGTAGAACAACTTTAGGTGAACCTGCTGTGGGATTTTTTTTGGTGACTGATAGTGTGTGACTTGAAAACCTGTGGGGATATTTGGTATCTATTAGGGCTGGGCGGTTTCGTTTCGTTAATTCGTAATTTGTTAAAAATTCGTTATTTTTTTTTGTTAACGAAGCGATAACGAACCATTCTGGAGCAGCTTAAAAACGAAACGAATTTTTCAATTCGTTTCGTAAATGCTTCGTATTTCATTATGTATTCGTTTCGTTATTTGTTTGAGGTCGTTTCGTTATTATTTCCGCATGTCTGGGGCAAGTTTTATAGTTGTTTTTTGTTTAATTAGTGAAAAAAAATTATAATATCACACCAACAGTCAACAACAGAGGGAGAGGGAAGCTTCAGAAGTTCCCCCTGTCCCATTTGGAGGTTTTTTAGCGTACTGCGTGGTCGCGTCCACCATTAACGAATCGATTCGTTATTGTTTCGTTATTGTTTTGCAATTTTTTTTACCATTTACGAAATTTCGTAAATATCGAACTTTTTTTTAAAAAAAATTCGGAATTCTTTTAAATATCGAAACGCAAAAAACCCCAAAAAAAGAATCGATTTTAGAAACAAATTTTTCCGTTGTTACCCAGGCCTAGTATCTATAGCAGACTAGAGTGCAGCATAGCCAGTGTTATATACGGAGCTTCCAGTAGGAGTCAGGAGAGAAAATAGGCAGGGTGCTCTGGTAAGGTTTAAAAAGAGGTTCAAAGCTTTCTGTTAGTGTTGCAGGTGATACACCTCAGGTAAAAGAATAGATAGACCAGAGAAAGAGTTTCCTAACTTTGGTGCAAGAGCTCCTAATGCTGACTCTCACGTCTTTGCATAAGAGAGAAGCCTCATGGTGCTTCCTTCTCAAACAAAGTACAGTAGAGTCTCACTTATCTATCCATCCTTTGCTCATCCAACGTTCTGCATTATCCAACACAGTCTGCCTTCTGCTGTTTCAATACATTGCTATCTTTTAGTGCTACATTCAAAAATACAGTAATTACTACATAACGTTACTGTGTATTGAACTGCTTTTACTGTCGATTCGTTGTAAAACATGATGTTTTTGGTGCTGAATTTTTAAATCACAACGTAATTTGACATTCAATAGGCTTTTCCTGGATCCCTTCTTATGATCCAACATTTCTGCTTATCCAACGTTCTGTTGGCCTGTTTATGTTGGATAAGCAAGACTTTACTGTATAATAAAACATGTACAGACTTTTGGTAAGAAGGGGAAGAGACTTCTACATGCCAAATACTTTAGTTATATAGATCAGCGGTCCTCAAACTTTTTAAACAGAGGGCCAAGTCACAGTCCCTCAGTCTGTTGGAGGGCCGGATTATAATTTGAACAAAACATGATGAATTCCTATGCACACTGCACATACCTTATTTGATAATGACGACCAGAATTTGGAAAGGACTATGGGCAATGCTGAATGGACTTACGGATTTTAGAACTCTGAGAACGTTGGCCACTAGATTGGCTTTTAGTTGTTACTGTATTAATTGAATGTTTTAACTTGTGGTTATTGTTGTTATGTATTTTATTTGTTGAATTGTTGGCATCGAATTGTGACGGTCGTAAGCCGCCCTGAGTTCCCCCTAGGGCAGTGATGAGCAACCTTTTGAGCTTGGTGTGTCAAAATTCCCCAAAAACCTGAGCATAACTTGGGTGGGTTGTCACTTCGAGAGAGAAAAAAACACCATAATTTTGCAATATTTATGGTTTAAATAAGAAAAATATATAATCCATGCTGAGTTATGGAGTGAACAATGCTCAAACATGCAGATGTTAAATTTGTAGAGCCTTTTACAAAATTAAGGATGGAATTAGATTGGCTATTATGAGGTGTACCTCTCTGCATGCGGCTGCATGTGTCTGCGTGTCATCAAAAATAGCCATGCGTGTCAGTGCTGATACGCGTATCATAGGTTCACCATCACGGCCCTAGGGGGTAGAGAAGGGCGGGGTAGAAGTGCCCGAAATAAATAAATAAATAAATAAATAAATAAATAAATTGTAGTGCAAAAACACTTAAAAACAATACAATAATTAAAATGAAGAACAATTTTAACAAATAGAAACTTATTCCTATTTCAATGGGATGTGTGGGCCTGCTTTTGTCTAATGAGATAGGATTGTTGTTGTTGTGTGCTTTGAAGTCGTTTCAGACTTAGGATGACCCTGAGCGAGGGCCGGGTAAATAACCTTGGAGGGCTGTATCTGGCTCCCGGGCCGTAGTTTGAGGACCCCTGATACAGATATTGAAACAAAGGTGGGGAAACAAAGCACTTTGAGTCCCATAGGGCTAGGAAACAAGAGGTGGAAGCAAGGCAGCAGGCATGTGCCACAGGGTTCCTTCTGTCCATTAATGTCTGTGTATACAAGTGCTGATGCTTCTTCACTTCCAACAAAGCCATCCTCCGTTGGAACTTGCTTTTGCTTCCTTACTTACCACTCCATTATCTTTTCTCCCGCTGTCTCTTTGTAGTTGTCTATCATCATGGAAACAGTGCAACTGGCGGACACTACACGACGGACGTCTTTCAGATCGGTCTGAACGGCTGGCTGCGCATCGACGACCAGGCCGTCAAGGTGATCACGCAGTACCAGGTGGTGAAGCCGTCTGCGGAGCGCACAGCCTACCTCCTGTACTACCGCCGAGTCGACCTGCTTTGAAGCCTCCTCTCTCCTCCCTTCCCCTTTTCTGCTGTGTTTGCCAGATTTACCTGCTTTCTAGAACGCCAACTCTCTCTCTTAACTCTTAAACTCCTCCTCCTCCCCCTCCTCATCCCTTCATGCTCTTTGGCGTGACTCCTTCCCCGTTTCCCCCTCCTTGCAAACTATGGGATAAGAGTGAAAGTGAAGGCTTTCTTTTCGGGGATTTGTAAGCAGCCCCGTTTGTGTTGGCTTATCGACTTTGCTGAATGATGAAGTCTTTAGGGTTTGAAAGGCTCGGTCTCACAAATCACACACACAAACAAACACACAATAATTCTTTTTTTCCCCTTTTTCTCCTTTGTTTTGGTGTGCTAATGCTGAATCCTTGGGGATTTAACATGGGATTTGCAGCTGATTCCCACTTTCTAATTGCATAGTAGAAACAGCTCTGCACCAGCAACAGAACTTGTAGATTTCTGTGAAAATGTTTTATCTTTACTTAAATAAAAAAAACTAAAAAAAAAATGACACCTTCTCCATCCTCCCCAACAAGAGTTTCCCTTATTTTCCTTTTTTTTTTTTTCTTTTTTTTTGGATAAATGGTTAAAATGAGCCAGTCTCTATCAAGGAAAAAAATCCTTTTAAAAATACTCTACAAAAAAGAAGTATAATATTCAGAGTTCCTGGTTCCTGATAGGAAGAGATACACATTTTAATAATTGTGCGATGAGAAATTGCAAAGTACACATTGCAAATCAAAATACTTGGAGTTAAAAAAATGTTAGTCTATATAGATGGGTGATTGTAACTTTATTGCTATTAAGAGATTTCAAAACTGCATTTATGCTTCTGTGTACATGGGATTTTAAAACGGGAAAAAATGGGCAAAACGATGAAGGTTGATATTTCTTTCAGTCTGCTTTGTTTAATTTTGCTGTCTGCTCTCCTATAATGTTGAGTTTCCTCAGTGTACACAGTCTAGTGATATCTAGGAGTATAAAGTTGTCGCCCATCAATAAAAAAAGTCACAAAGTTGGTTTTAAAGCTTCTTTGAATCGGTCGGCTCATACTTGGTTTTTTTTTTTACTATTTACCACATTTATATGCCGCCCTTCTCACCCTGAAGGGGACTCAGAGCATCCTTATATCAGGCAATCATTCGATGCCACACAAATACGTACAATAAATAAACAGGTACATTAACATCCAAAAAGTTTAAAACATCAAACATTACCCATTAAAACACTTGATTAAAACCACTTAGTCCAAAATAGTAATCCAGAGCATTCCATTCGTCATTGCAGTGTTTCATATTCAATTATTGCACTGTTTGAAAATTACTGACCAAAGGCGCGGTCCCACAGCCAAGTTTTTACTTTTTTCTGAAGGTCAGAAAGGAGGGCGCTGATTTCATATTGCTGGGGAGGGAGTTCCATAGACGAGCCACCACTGAGGAGGCCCTGTGTCTCATCCCTACCAGTCGCACCTGCAAAGGAAGTGGGACCGAGACCAGGGCCTCCCCAGAAGGTCTTAACATCTGAGGTGGGTCATAAGGAGAGATAAATTCAGACAAGTAAGCTGGGCTGGAACTGTTTAGGGTTTTATAGGCCAGCACTTTGAATTGTGCTCGGAAGCAGACTTGCAGCCAGTGCTCCCTGTACACCATTCCAGTGAGCAGTCTGGCTGCCACCCATTGGACCACTTGAAGCCTCTGAACAGTCTTCAAAGGCAACCCCACATAGAGTGCATTGTGGTAGTCTATTCAGGATGTAACAAGAGTGTGGACCACTCTGGCCAAGTCTGGCTTCTCACGGTATGGGCACAACTGGTGCACAAGTTTTAATTGTGCAAAGGCCCTCCTGGCCACACCGAGACGTGGGGTTCCAGGCTCAGCAGTGAATCCAGGAGGCCTCCCTAGCTGTGAGCCTGCGCCTTCAGGGGGAGTGTAACCCCATCTAGCACAGGCTATGTAACCCTATGCCCTGTTCGGTCTTGCGACTGACCAGGAGGGTCTTCCATCTTGTCTGGATTCAATTTCAATTTGTCCACCCTCATCCAAACCATTGCAGCTGCCAAGCACTGGTTCAGGGCCTGAACAGCCTCCTTAGCAGTCGGTGGAAAGGAGGAGTACAGTTGAATGTCATCAGTGTACAGGTACTTGCACATATTAATTATTTACAAATCCATGATCAGCAATTTCAGTGCTGGGTCATTATAATAAATCTGCAGTTTTTAGAGATGGAAACCAAGATGTTGGTCACACAAGACTTTAAATGTTCATGTTAGGAGATATGTGCTTTCAAACATGAAACCTTTCTATAAAATACACTTGTTCAGATCTAAGTTCTGATATATCCCCTGCAGAAAGTCAATTGAACATGCCTTTGTATTTATGGAAAATCATTAGTAATCCGTATTAGTAATTTTCACTTGTGAGTATTCTCTAACGTGAGTTTTAAAACCTTTGCCTCCTAACTATATATATTTACATTAAGTTAGTCTGGTTAAATTGGTTCCCCCTGAAACCTCAGTCTTATCCATCTATCATAGCATCAGCTGGATTTCCAAATAATAAAATATTGTATTGTCGAAGGCTTTCATGGCCAGAATCACTGGGTTGTTATAGGTTTTTTCGGGCTATATGGCCATGGTCTAGAGGCATTCCCTTTTGACGTTTCGCCTGCATCTATGGCAAGCATCCTCAGAGGTAGTGAGGTCTGTTGGAACTTGGAAAAAGGGTTTATATATCTGTGGAATGACCAGGGTGGGACAAAGGACTCTTCTGCTGGAGCTAGGTATGTTTCAACTGACCACCTTGATTAGCATACAATGGCCTGACTGTGCCTGGGGCAAACTTTTGTTGAGAGGTAATTAGATGTCCCTGCCTGCTTCCTCTCTGTTGTTGTGCTGTTGCAATTTTGGAGTTTTTTAATACTGGTAGTCAGATTTTGTTTATTTTCATGGTTTCCTCTTTTCTGTTGAAATTGTCCACATGCTTGTGGATTTCAATGGCTTCTCTGTGTAGTCTGACATGGTGGTTGTGAGAGTAGTCCAGCATTTCTGTGTTCTCAAATAAAATGCTGTGTCTAGGTTGGTTCATCAGGTGCTCTGCTATGGCTGATTTCTCTGGTTGGAGTAGTTTGCAGTGCCTTTAATGTTCCTTGATTTGTTTGCGTTTGGTGGTCCCTATGTAGACTTGTCCACAGCTGCATGGTATACGGTAGACTCCTGCAGAAGTGAGAGGATCCCTCTTGTCCTTTGCTGAACGTAGCATTTGTTGGATTTTCTTGGTGGGTCTGTAAGTGGTTTGTATGTTGTGTTTCCTCATCAGTTTCCCTATGCGGCCAGTGGTTCCCTTGATGTATGGCAAGAACACTTTTCCTCTGGGTGGATCTTTGTCTTGACTCTCATGGCTTGTTCTTGGTCTTGCAGCTCTACTGATGTCTGAGGTGGAGTCTCCATTGGCCTGTAGAGCCCAGTTGAGGTGGTTCAGTTCATCTTGAAGGAGGTGGGCTTCGCAGATTCTTTTTGCATGGTCTGCCAAGGCTTTAATGGTTCTTCTTTTTTGACTTGGGTGATGGTTGGAGTTTTTATGTAGATATCTATCTGTGTGTGTGGGTTTTCTGTAAACGGTGTGACCCAATTGTTGATCTGGTTTGCGGATGACTAGGACATCTAGTCCTCCAGGAAATAAAGCCCGACTGCTCATTGGAGGGAAGGATACTAGAGACAAAGTTGAAGTACTTTGGCCACATCATGAGGAGACAGCAAAGCCTAGAGAAAACAATTATGCTGGGGAAAGTGGAAGGCAAAAGGAAGAGGGGCCGACCAAGGGCAAGATGGATGGGTGGCATCCTTGAAGTGACTGGACTGACCTTAAAGGAGCTGGGGGTGGTGACGGCCAACAGGGAGCTCTGGCGTGGGCTGGTCCATAAGGTCACGAAGAGTCGGAGACGACTGAACAAATGAACAACAACAACAGGACATCTAGAAAATGCAGTCTTCCATTTTCTTTTTCCATTGTTAATTGGATTTTTGGGTGGATGCTGTTAAGATGGTCCAGGAACCTGTTGAGTTCTTCTTCTCCGTGGCTCCAAATGGTGAAAGTATCATCCACATATCTGAACCATATCGTGGGCTTTTTTGTTGCTGTCTCCAGGGCTTGTTTTTCAAAGTGTTCCATGTAGAAATTAGCTATGACCGGGCTGAGAGGGCTCCCCATAGCTACTCCATCTTTCTGTTCGTAGAACTCATTGTCCCACTGAATATTCCTCTTAAAATATTCCTCTTCGTCCCATCATGTTTATCAATCATGATCAGTCAATCAGAAGATTCTCATCAAACTCCTGCATGTTCTGTCTGGTGATCTGTATTGCTGTTCATTTTCCAGTCAATGGGCCAGTGAGTGTCCACTCCAGACTTTTGTCTGAACTTCCAAGAAACTTTCGTAAATGGATGGGATTTGGAGTTCAACAACATTGGAATGGCTCATGATTCCCCTCACCACCTATGAGCAGCATCCTTGGAGAAAGCTTAGAGATACTTTAGCAAAGATTTGGAATGTAGTTAAGCTTATATTTTGTGAGATCAAAACTTGGTCAAGTCATTTCTTGGACTGCAACTCCCAGGATCTGCCTGCCAGCTGTAGTCCGCTAGGCCAAGTTCTTATGGATAGTTTCCTCTTGCGGTCCTTCACCCTTCCTCACCTTCCTGCTGAGATTTCATTCTCTGGGAACAGAGCAGACCATTCCTTTGGTGGAGGTTGTTCTGTTTTGTTTTAATTTTAGCTCACTCTGTCCTTCTAAAGCTTGGAGTGGAGGTAAACAATGCTTCCTATCAAAATAGTTTAAATCCACTTAAAGGCTCTGTTTATCCCCAAAGCCCGAGTGGAAATGCCTTTTAAGAGCTGCTGGAAGAAAGTATCCTTTTTGGCTTTTAGTACAGTAGAAGGACGCTCCAAATCTAGAGAATGGTTGCAGATATGTGTGTTTTCCTGTGGTTGAGAGAGTGTGACTCGCTCAAAAATTAATTTTGCATAGAGGCGACAGTGGCGCAAAGTCGCATAATACATTCCATTTACAAGTGGAGACTTGAATTTATCCCAAATCCAGCACTTAAAACATTATTGTGGTTATTATTTGCTCAGATCAGTTGTGTGTGTGCGTGTGTGTGTATGTATATGTATGTATGTATATCTATATAAAAAATGTAATGTTCGTTTGTGGGATTAACAGAACTCAAAAACCACTGGACAAATTGACACCAAATTTGGACACAAAACACCTAAAAACCCATTGTATGTCCTTCACTAAAAAAATTGATTTTGTCATTTGGGAGTTGTAGTTGCTGGGATTTATAGTTCTACAATCAAAGAGCCTTCTGAATCCCACCAATGATGGAATTGAACCAAACTTTGCACACAGAACTCCCATGACCAACAGAAAATACTGGAAGGGTTTGGTGGGCAGTGTCCATTGGTTTTGGAGTTGTAGTTCATCTACATCCAGAGATCACTGTGCACTCAAACAATGATGGATCTGGATCAAATTCTAAATGAATACTCAATATGCCCAAATGTGAACACTGGTGGAGTTTGGGGAAAACAGAATCTTGTCATTTGGGAGTTGTTAGGATTTATAGTTCACCTACAATCATGGAGCATTCTGAACCCCACCAACGATAGAATTGGGCCAAACTTCCCACACAGAACCTTCATGTGGGTCACAGCAACACGTGGCACGGGACGGGTTTTATATATATATATAGAGAGAGAGAGGGAGAGAGAGAAAGGTTTTCTACTGACATTTAAGTCGTGTCTGACTGCGTTGGTGCTCATCTCCATTTCTAAGCCGAAGAGCCGGCATTGTCCATAGACACCTCCAAGATTATGTGACTGGCATGACTGCATGGAGTGCCCTTACCTTCCCGTTGGAGCAATACCTATTGATCTCACATTTGCACGTTTTCGAACTGCTAGGTTGGCAGAAGCTCCCCAGATACGAACCTGTGACCGAAGTTAAGTTTAGCAGCTCAGCAGTTTAACCCACTGCACCACCGGGGGCTCCTACACACACTCACTCACTCACACACACACACACACACACACAGAATGGTGTTGCGTAGGACCAACTGTTGCAGTGCCACCAACCCAAGAGTCATACCAAAAATAAATGTTGACTATGGGCATTTCCTCTTCCTGTTACCTCATGCGGCTTTGTTTATGTATTTCATGGCCGGAATCACTAGGTTGTTGTAGGTTTTTCGGGCTATATGGCCATGTTCATCAGGAGAAAATGCCTCTAGAACATGGCCATATAGCCCGAAAAACCTACAACAACCCAGCTTTGTTTATCCCAAATCTCAGGACCCACTTCTCTGGATGAGAGAGAGGAATCCCAGAGTAAAAGCACTGCCTTAAAATTTGTATTTTTTTTCCTCCTCATTTAGATTATTATTTCCATGGACACTTTTGTGGGTGCGTGCAACTCTGGCTGATGGTTAAAGCTATGGTTTTCAACCTTTGGTTCTCCAGAATTTTCGGATGTTAGCCAAATATTGGCCACACTGGCCTCAACTTCGGGGAGCGGAAGTCCGAAACGTCTGGAGGACCAAAGGTGGAAACCCATCGGCTTAAAGCAATGTAATTACGTCATATCATATAATCGTAGAGTTGGTAGAGACCTCATGGGCCATCCAGTCCAGCCCCCTGCCAAGAAGCAGGAAAATTGCTTTCAAAGCACTCCTGACAGATGGCCATCCAGCCTCTGTTTAAAAGCTTCCAAAAAAGGAGCCTCCACCACACTCCAGGGCAGAGAGTTCCACTGCTGAATTGCTCTCAGAGTCAGGAAGTTCTTCCTAATGTTCAGATGAAATCTCCTTTCTTGTAGTTTGAAGCCATTGTTTCGTGTCCTAGTCTCCAGGGCAGCAGAAAACAAGCTTGCTCCCTCCTCCCTATGACTTCCTCTCACTTACACTCCACCACACTCTGTGGCAGAGAGTTCCACTGCTGAACGGCTCTCATAGTCAAGAAGTTCTTCCTAATGTTCAGATTGAATTTCCTTTCTTGTACCTTATAATATTCCCCTCATAACATTGCACTGCCTACTTATTGTGGCATCACCAGTAGCCAATACCTTTGATTTTGGCTCTAAAATTTCCAAACCAGGAATAATCCTGACATAGCAGTGCCAAGGTTCATGTGCTTTACAGCTGGAAAATGGTTTTGGTTTGTGTTACCAACTCTTAAGAGAAAGAGTGAAAGATCTATCATCATCCATGTAACGCAAGATACTTGTGGGCAGATTTGTGCATCATCTCTATGGTGAAACTTGGAGATCTCTAACAATCTTTTTGGAACAGCTTGACCCTGTATTTGATCATAGCCACCATTGAAAACTGTCCAAAGCACAGATGTTTCTGAAGTGTTCCTCAAGGTTTCTTTGATAGCTTGTTAAGAAATAGCAAGTCTGTCTCTTTCATTTTGCAAGCCCTGTCCTCCTTATTGCGGCTCTGGCTTCAATTAGCACCTTTCCTTTTAATTGCTGGTTTTTTACGAGGAATGCTTCCTTTGCCTGTAAATGAGGTGGTGTGTGGTTCTTTGAAGACATACGAAATGGGTAGGAAATTGTGAAAGAGGAAAGGAGTTACGTGTTTACAAATGAAACATCCTGTCTTAAAGGGAGAAACATATTTCTGGTATCGACGTTCCTTAACTAATTGGATGTGTTCGCCATCGTGTAACTGGATATCCCATTGGCAGAATATTACGATAGGAAAATGAGCCAACAATGTGATGTGGCGGCAAAAAAAGCCAATGGGATTTTGACCTGCATCAATAGGAGCATAGTGTCTAGATCTAGGGAAGTAATGCTACCCCTCTATTCCACTTTGGTTAGACCACACCTGGAATATTGTGTCCAATTCTGGGCACCACAATTCAAGTTAGATATTGACAAGCTGGAATGTGTCCAGGGGAGGGCGACTCAAATGATCAAGGGTCTGGAGAACAAGCCCTATGAGGAGCGGCTTAAGGAGCTGGCCATGTTTAACCTGAAGAAGAGAAGGCTGAGAGGAGATATGATAGCCATATATAAATATGTGAGAGGAAGCCACAGGGAGGAGGGAGCAAGCTTGTTTTCTGCTTCCCTGGAGACTAGGACGCGGAACAATGTCTTCAAACTACAAGAGAGGAGATTCCATCTGAACACGAGGAAGAACTTTCTGATTGTGAGAGCCGTTCAGCAGTGGAACTCTCTGCCCCAGAGTGTGGTGGAGGCTCCTTCTTTGGAAGCTTCTAAACAGAGGCTGGATGGCCATCTGTCAGGGGTGATTTGAATGCAATATTCCTGCTTCTTGGCAGGGGGTTGGACTGGATGGCCCATGAGGTCTCTTCCAACTCTTTGATTCTATGATTCTTTATATAAAATAATGCAGATGTTAATTGAATCCCACTCTTGGCAACCAATTTCTTTTAAAGGAGCCGAATGTGCGAGTGACTTCATTTGGGTTGAGTTTCCCATTTTTTTTTTTTGCGCCATGGAGTGTGCAATTGAACAAGCGATTGGCAAGTATCGGCTTTTGGGGCCCTGGCAGGGCTTAGCCAACCTCTGTTGAGCAATGCCCTATCATTATCCCCTAACCACAATTGGGGTTTGTGTTACGTGGGCTACGCAGTCCCACATTCCTTGGCGAAGAACAAACTGAATGTTGCCTTCAGAGAACTTTGCCATAACAGTCTGTCTGGACATCAGTCAAAGATTACAAAAATGCATGCTTTTGGGGGTTTGTGCTGATAAAACCAGTCTCAAAGAGCTGCTTCAGATACAGGGACCCCAGGCCAGAGAATGAATTTCAACAGGGAGAAACATACAAAAACAACAATAACAATAACATTGGGTTGTTGTGATTTTTCCATGCTGTCTGGCATTGTTCCAGAAGTACTGTCTCCTGACGTTTCGCCTGCATCTATGGCAGGCATCCTCAGAGGTTGTGAGATCTATTGGAAACTAGGAAAATTGGGTTTATTTTTCTGTGGAATGATGTCCAGTGTGGGAGAAATAAGCAAGTGTGAATGCTTTCTGGAATTCCCCTGCTTTTTGAGTGTTGCTCTTTTTTTCTGTCCTTATTTTGGTTACCATTAAAAAAAAACCCTGTAAAATAAGGACAGTAAAAAAAGGGAATTCTGGAGAATTTATTTATTTATTTATTTATTTATTTGTGACATTTATATGCCGCCCTTCTCACCCCGAAGGAGACTCAAAGCGGCTTACAAGGTATATATTACATACAATATATTATATTATTAGCATAGTACAATATCAGCATTAAACATTGCTATATTGCACCATACCATTATATTGTAACATTATTAGTAATATTACATGTAATATAAATATATAATTATAATATCATATTATTATTATATTGCATTACATTATAATATTATAAATATTATATGTATATACAATATATTATATTATATTAATATTATATTAGAATAGCAGAGGAGACAAGGTGGAACTGTCCCCTGGCCCCCTCTCTTCACTCTGGCCCAGAGCGATAGTTGGTGCTGGAGGGATGAGTCTCCAGCTGATGGCATATCTAGGAGACACGATGGAACTGTCCCCTGGCCTCCCCTCTCTTCAGTCTTCAGTCAGGGCCAGCTAACACCTCCAAACAGGGGTGGCTCAACCCATTACACAAAGTAAGCATTTGCAGTATAGTTGATTTTACCCAGGGGCGCTCTTGAGGCGCTCTTGGGGGAAAATAGACCTTGACATATGTGAGTTGTAGTTACTGGGATGTATAGTTCACTTACAATCAAAGAGCATTCTGAACTCCACCAATTATGGAATTGAACCAAATATGGCACACAGAACTCCCACGACAAACAGAAAATATATATCAGTGATTGGTTGGGGGGGGGGGGGCACCAAAATACTGTGTGCTTACTGTTGAAAATTACCTAGGGCCGCCTCTGCCTCCAAACAAAGGATGCCCCCAGGCAGCAATCAGCCAGGCATTATCAGAGATTGTGAGGTCTGTTAGAAAGTGGGATTTATATATCTGTGGAATGTCCAGAGTAGTAATAATAATAATAATAATAATAATTCCACCCTGCTCCTCTAGGGGACTCAAGAGTGGATTATAGCATTTACAGCAGACTTAGACCCCATCACACTAGAGAATGAATCCACTTTAAATCCAGTTGCTGCATCCTGAAGAATTCTGACATTTGTAGTTTAGAGAGGAGTCTTTAACAGCCTCACTAAACTACAAACCCCAGAATTCTGCAGGAGGCAGAAACCAGATTTAAAGTGGATTCATTCTCTAGGGTAATGAAGTACATAGGCAAACATACTATGGCTTTACAATAACATACAATGAGACACACAAGCAAAGGCAGAGGCTTCTCCTTTAATTTCCGGCTTCTGGAGGTGGTGCTCGTCTCTGGCTCTGGGGGAGGTACTTTCTACATTTTCAAGCAGAGGAGCCTTGTTTGGCTGGCAAGATTGCTTGGAGCATCGCTGTGTCTTTTCCCAGCAAATTTATCCCACCTATTTATCTACTCACATTCACATATTTTCGAATTGCTAGGTTGGTAGGAGCTAGGGCTAACAGCAGGAGCTCATCCCTTTTTGCAGATTTGAACTGCCAACCTTCAGGTCAGAATCCACTTTAAATCTGGTTTCAGGTCAGCTTTTCAGCAGCACAAGGGTTTAACTCATTGTGCCACCACAATTACAGTTGGACAATACAACTGAAATGCATAGATACGGGATGGCTTAAAAACAGTACGAATGAAAGGGATCTAGAAGTGTTAGTAGACCATTAACTGAACTTGAGTGATTCGGCAGCTCAAAAGTCCAAAAGCACCTGGAGGGGCCAAGTTTGCCCATGCCTGGGATAGAGGATTCCCAATCTGTATTCAGCTCTATATTAGGTTCTGGATCACTCATCCTTCCCCTTCATAACCAATACTGTCCTTATTTTCCCCATCCTGAAATTTAAGAAAGAACAATTTTGTTCTTGGCTTGTAAAAATCCCCTTGACCAGTTCTTTTTCTTGGATCTGCTTTCATTAGGACACACCCTTCCCAACCAGAAGTCTCCTCCTTGTCCCTTCTGCTAAGGTCTCGCACCAAAAGTTTGGAATGGCTTCAGAGCACGGTCCAAAGAGCGGATTAAGGAGCAGCTTTTACAGTGTATTATGGTGTCTACTTGTAAGCACAATTTCTCAACAACAACAAAAGGCTTCCAGAAATTCCATCTTCTGGCTCTGCTCCGTTGCTGAAGAAGTGCATCGATTTCTTCTTTCTTTATTTTATTTTATTTATTTAGAACTTTTATATACCGGTCTTCTCACCTCCGGAGAGGGACTCAGGCCGGTTTACAACAAGATTCATGAACAGTAGTTTAAAAACATCACACCCCATAACATTCCAATACATAAAATACATTAAAAAGCAATCATAAGCAATCATAAGCCCAAGTCGTCAAAGAGAAACAAAATTCATTATTCATTACCATCCGTCCATGTGGTCAAAAGTTATTGACTTACTCATCAAATGCTAAATTCCAGAGCCAGGTCTTCACCAATTTTCTAAAAGTCAGGAGAGAAGGTGCAGTTCTAATCTCCAGTGGGAGAGGTTCCAGAGCTGAGGGGTCACCACCGAGAAGGCCCTGTCCCTCGTCCTCACCAGACGCATCTGCGAGGGTGGTGGGACCGAGAGCAGGGCCCCTCCAGAGGATCTTAACAACCTTGATGCTTCATAGGGGAGAATCCGTTCGGACAGGTAAACTGGGCCGGAGTCGTTTAGGGATTTATAGGTCAACACCAGCACTTTGAATTGTGCTCGGAAGCTGATTGGCAGCCAGTGGAGCTGGCGCAACAGAGGAGTAGTATGCTCCCTGTACCCTGTTCCTGTTAGTAATCTGGCTGCCGCTCGTTGGACTAGTTGAAGCTTCCGGGCAGTCTTCAGAGGTAACCCCACATAGAGAGCGTTGCAGTAGTCTATACAGGATGTAACCAGAGCATGGACCACCGTGGTTTTGATTCAAGGCTCATGTTTAGGAAGCCAGAATTCTCCAAAGGCATGCCTCTCTTTGTCATTTTACATGGTTACGGTCTATAAGGCCCAACATGACTTGGGTCAAGTTTATATGGTGGTATTGGACTGGAGGACCTACAAATGCCTAGAATCATGGAGTCATAGAGTTGGAAGAGACCTGGTGGGCCATCCAGTCCAACCCCATTCTGCAAAGAAGCAGGAGAATTGCATTCAAAGCAGATGGTCATCCAGCCTCTGTTTAAAAGCCTCCATAGAAGGAGCCTCCACCACACTTCAGGGCAGAGAGTTCCACTGCTGAACAGCCCTCACAGTCAGAAAGTTTGTCCTAATGTGCCATCACCTTTCCTGTAGTTTGAAGCCATTGCTCCACATCCTAACTAGAGAAATGTACACTTTCTTGGATGTCCAACATAATTCTTATGTTCAACTTTGGTCCTTCAGCATGATTGTATGGTCAACTTAGGTCCTACGGCATGAAGGTATAGTCAACTTCAGGCTTCCAATGTGCCTCCATGGCCAATTTTGCTCCTCCACCATAAATCTATGGTCAACTTTGCTTGGGATTTTGGCCTGCATCAATAGGAGCATAGTGTCTGGATCTAGGGAAGTAATGTTACCCCTCTATTCTGCTTTGGTTAGACCACACCTGGAATATTGTGTCCAATTCTGGGCACCACAATTCAAGAAAGATATTGACAAGCTGGAATGTGTCCAGAGGAGGACGACTAAAATGATCAAAGGTCTGGAGAACAAGCCCTATGAGGAGCGGCTTAAGGAGCTGGGCATGTTTAGCCTGAAGAAGAGAAGGCTGAGAGGAGATATGATAGCCATGTATAAATATGTGAGAAGAAGCCACAGGGAGGAGGGAGCAGGCTTGTTTTCTGCTTCCTTGGAGACTAGGACGCGGAACAATGGCTTCAAACTACAAGAGAGGAGATTCCATCTGAACACGAGGAAGAACTTCCTGACTGTGAGAGCCGTTCAGCAGTGGAACTCTCTGCCCCGGAGTGTGGTGGAGGCTCCTTCTTTGGAAGCTTTTAAACAGAGGCTGGATGGCCATCTGTCAGGGGTGATTTGAATGCAATATTCCTGCTTCTTGGCAGGGGATTGGACTGGATGGCCCATGAAGTCTCCTCCAACTCTAGGATTCTATGATTCTATGATTCTGCAACATGAATCTATAGTCAACTTTTGATGGAGGTTGATCATAGATTCATACTGGAGGACCTAGAAATTCCTACAGAGGTCATATTAATCAAATCAGCCAATAATCATATCTGCAAAAGTTAAATCCGCAAATGTGGAGGGCAGAGACCATATGCAATAATTAGTAATACATTTGCCCAATTTGGGTTTTCCATGCAGAGTTGTGTTCAATGGTAACACTACAACTGGACTTAATGAACAACTGGATACACAACCAAAGGCATATCCATGCATTCATGCATCCGGTGGCACCATTATGCATCCTTGAACAAAAATGCCCATATACAATAGAGTCTCCCTTATCCGACCTTCGTTTATCTGACATTCTGTCTTATCCGATGTTCTTATCCAACGCTCTCCTTTTCCTCCAGCATTTTCCCTTCAATTAAAGAAGCACTCCCCAACTCTATCCTCATTGCCAATAAGTGAAAAAGGCAAGACAAGAAGGAGGAGGAGGAGGAGGGAGGAAAGGGGGAAAAGAAGCAGGACCGGAAGTGGAAGCGTCCTCCCTTCTTCTCTCTGATTTCCACGCTCCTCTTCTGCATCTGGGCACTTCCTGCTGGGCTGCTCTAGTCCCGAGGCATTGCCTTGCCTTAACCCAGTGTTTCTCAACCTGGGGGTCGAGACCCCTGTGGGGGTCGCGAAGGGGTATCTGAGGGGTCACCAAAGACCATCAGAAAACATAGTATTTTCTGTTGGTCATGGGGGTTATGTGTGGAAAGTTTGGTCCAATTCTATCATTGGTGGGGTTCAGAATGCTATTTCATTGTGGGTGAACTATAAATCCCAACAACTACAACTCCCAAATGGTAAGGCCTATTTTCTCCAAACTCTACCAGTGTTCACATTTGGGCATATTGAGTATTTGTGCCAAGTTTGATCCAGATCCATCATTGCTTGAGTCCACAGTCTGGATATAGATGAACTACAACTCCAAAAATTCAAGGTCAATGTCCAGCAGACCTTCCCAATATTTTCTCTTGGTCATGGGAATTCTGTGTGCCATGTTTGATTCAATTCCATCATTGATGGAGTTCAGAAGGCTCTTTGATTTAAGGTGAACTATAAATCCCAGCAACTCCAAGATTACCAAATGACAAAATCAATCACCCTCAACCCCACCAGTATTCAAATTTTGGGCATATCGGGTATTTGTGCCAAATTTGGTCCAGTGATTGAAAATACATCCTGCATATCAGATATTTACATTACAATTCATAACAGTAGCAAAATTACAGTTATGAAGTAGCAATGAAAATAACGTTATGGTTGGGGGTCACAACAACATGAGAACCTGTACTAAGGGGTCGCGGCATTAGGAAGGTTGAGAACCACTGCTTTAACCCTTTGACTCCCTGTTGTTAGTATTCCAGTGTCTAGCACCGCGTTGGATGGGTAACAATAGGAGACTCCCTATTATCTGACATATTTGTTTATTTGATGTTCTGCCGACCTGTTTATGTCGGATAAGTGAGACTCTACTGTATATTTTTTTAAATTATCTTTATTCACATTTTTCCATTTTACAGTGAAAGAGGGTGAACAATTTGGTTTATAGAAAAAAAAAGATAGAAAGAAAGAAAAGGAGAAAAAAGAAAAAAAAAGGAAAATTAGGGATAAGTTGGTTGGGGTAATAGAGTATTGGGAAGGAAATGTGGGAAGTGGGAAAGGGGTCTAATGAAAGGAATAAATGGGGTAAAACTAAAAAAAAATGAAGTGGAGTGGGGTGCTTCCAGTGCGATCCACAAAGATTTAGTCTTTTAAATAAACAAAAAAATTCCTTCTGTCATATGCTGACTTCTTGTTAAGATCCTTTCCTTTTTATTTTTGTTAAATTTGAAGTTTCATTTTTCCTGCAAGTATTTTTTCAAAGGTTCCCAACTGATATAGTTTCTTTTATTAATATTTTCCATTAATTGTGATAGCTTGTCCATATTCATATATTCTATGGATTTAGCTATCCAGTCTTCTATTGCAGGTGACTCTTTTCTTTTCCAAGTCTGGGCTACAATAATTCTTGCTGCCGCTGTCAAGTAAAACAAAATCTTCTCCTCATTCTTCTCCAGCTTGAAGTTTATTAAATTTAATAAATAATATTCCGGTTTCAAATCATATTTAACCCTAATTATTTTGAGCATGTTTATGAATTGAAGTCCAGTATTTCTTTATTATTTTACATCCCCACCATAGGTGGAAGTAGGTTCCTATTTCTTTCCCGCATTTCCAGCATTTGTTGTTATAATTTTTGTAAAATTTGGATAATTGGACCGGTGTACCAATTTTCTTTTATGTTTACTGCCTTCATATATCTTAATCCGATTTTCCATACCTGTTCCCACTCCTTTAATAAAATTTAATGCCCGACATCAATCGCCCACTTAATCATATTGTCCATTATCAAGTCTTTCTCTGTATCCCATTCTAATAATTTTTGATAAAGTATTCTAAAGTATTCACTGTATGTGGATTTGGAACTTGGGGTGAATTAACATAACTTGGTAATGCAGAATTAAAAGGAAATTAAATCCTCACTCACCCATGGCTGAAGCCCTTTGGTGAGGCAGCAGAGCTCCCCCTAAAGTTTATTTTATTTATTTTATTTATTTGGGGTGCTTCTACCCCGCCCTTCTCAACCCCCTAGGGGGGACTCAGGGCGGCTTACAAAAGGCACAATTTGATGCCCAACAATTCACAAAATACAATATACAAAATTACATATAACGTCAACAGTTATAACTAATTAAAACAATCAAAACAGTACAATCGCAGCAATAAAATCATCTTGTGGTCAATGTTCGCCAATTCATAAATCCGTAATCCATCTAGCATCGTCATTGTCCTTTCCTACTCTGGTCGTCATTGTCTTTGCCCATTTGCCAGCTTACCCGAAGGCCTGGTCCCACATCCAGGTTTTTAGCTTCCTTCTGAAAGAGAGGAGGGATGTTGATGACCTAATCTCCCTGGGGAGTGCATTCCACAGGCGAGGGGCCACCACCGAGAAGGCCCTGTCCCTTGTCCCCACCAGTCTCACTTGTGATAAAGGTGGGGTTGAGAGCAGGGCCTCCCCAGCAG
Organism: Anolis sagrei; assembly: GCF_037176765.1. Classification (NCBI taxonomy): domain Eukaryota; kingdom Metazoa; phylum Chordata; class Lepidosauria; order Squamata; family Anolidae; genus Anolis; species Anolis sagrei. Next base: position 23,338,362 of record NC_090028.1, read on the forward strand.
ATCTTAAACTCCAAGGTGGGACGTAGAAGGAGATACGTTCGGACAGGTACGCTGGGCCAGAGCCGTAAAGGGTTTTGTAGGTCAAAACCAGCACTTTGAATTGTGCTCGGAACTGGATCGGCAGCCAGTGGAGCTGACATAGCAGGGGGGCGGCATGCTCCCTGTATGACACTCTGGTGAGTAGTCTAGCCGCCGCCCGTTGGACTAATTGAAGTTTCCGAACAGTCTTCAAAGGCAACCCCACGTAGAGCGCGTTGCAGTAATCTATTCGGGATGTAGCAAGAGCGTGGACCACTGTGGCCAGATCCGACTTCCCAAGGTACGGGCGCAGCTGGCGCACAAGTTTTAATTGTGCAAAAGCTCTCCCAGCCACCGGCGAGACCTGGGGTTCCAGGCTCAGCGATGAGTCCAGGATCACTCCCAAGCTGCGAACCTGCATCTTCAGGGGGAGTGTAACCCCATCTAACACAGGCTGTAACCCTATGCCCTGTTCGGTCTTACGACTGACCAGTAGGACCTCTGTCTTGTCTGGATTCAATTTCAATTTGTTAGCTCTCATCCGGTCCGACACAGCGGCCAAGCACCGGTTCAAGGTCTGGACAGCCTCCTTGGTAACAGGTGAGAAGGAGTGACAGATTTGGACATCATCTGCATAGAGATAACATCTTAGTCCGAAACTCCGGATGATCTCTCCCAGCGGCTTCATATAGATGTTGAACAACGTCGGGGACAGAATTGATCCCTGTGGGACCCCACACGACAACGGTTGTGGGGCCAAACAGGTGTCACCCAGTAACACCTTCTGGGACTGTCCCTCAAGGAAGGACCGGAGCCGCTGCAAAGCAGTACCCCAAGTCCCATATTCCTCCACCACACATCATGTTTGCTCTTTGGATGTGCCAGTCTGCTGGGCAGGCAATCAAACCTCAGTGCCAATTTCCTGCTGATTTCATCATGCCCTTCTTTTGTGATTCATTCTGATGTGAACCCATATCCGGGAAAGTTTTGCAAAACCTGGCAGTTGCATGATCACAAATGGGCCTCGATTTGGCCTTGATTTGGCAATTGAAACAGAGAGAGAGCCTGCAGATCTATTCACTTTATGGGGTTTTCTTGGCAAGATTGGTTCTGAAAAGGTTGGCCATTGGGTTCTCCTGAGGCTGAGAGAGTGTGACATGCCTAAGGTCATCCAGTGGGTTTCACAGCTGAGTAGAGATTTGGACCCTGGTCTCCATACTCCCAACATTGAGCCAACTCCCCCAAATAGTAACTCTTAGCCGTGAAAGATGCAGCCGATCAAGGAAACAACCATTCCCTCTCCATTCTCTCATCAACTTTGGATAGAAATTATTAAGGCACAAAATACAGTCTGAAATACATTTTGGAACATCTCAATTTTTTTAGCCAATTAAAAACTGCTAGAGCAGAAGACTCTGTATTTCAGAAGCTAGGAGTGATACAGGGCAGTCAAAATAGTGCCAAGCTGCACTCATTCTAGAGCAACCCCCTGGGGGGGGTCTCGAGGGGGTGTCAGAGGGGTCACCGAAGACCATCAGAAAACACAATATTTTCTGTTGGTCAAGGGGGTTCCATGTGTCAAGTTTGGTCCAATTCTATTGTTGGTGGAGTTCAGAAAACTCTTTGATTGTACGCAAACTATAAATCCCAGTAATTACAAATCCCAAAGGTCAATGTCTATTTTCCTCAAACTCCACCAGTGCTCACATTTGGGCATATGGAATATTTGTGCCAAGTTTGGTCAGGATCCACCATTGTTTGAGTCCACAGTGCTCTCTGGATGTAGGTGAACTACAACTCTAAAACTCAAGGTCAATCCCCACCAAACCCTGCCAGTATTTTCATGGGAGTTCATGGGAGTTATGCGTGCCAAATTTGGTTCAATTCCATCATTGGTGGAGTTCAGGATGCTCTTTAATTGTAGCGAACTATAAATCCCAGAAACTACAACTCCCAAATGACAAATCACTCCCCCTAACCCCACGAGTATTCAGATTTGGGTGTATCGGTTATTTGTGCCCAGATTGGTACAGTGAATGAAAATACACCCTGCATATCAGATATTTACGTTACGATTCATAACAATAGCAAAATTACAGTTATGAAGTAGCAACAAAAGTAATTTTATGGTCGGGGGTCACCACCACATGAGGAACTATATTAAGGGGTCTCAGTATTAGAAAGGTTGAGAACCACTGTTCTAGAGTGTAGATACACCAACAGGATGGCACTATACAACCAAAGGCCTCCTTCCTTTTGAATTCAGCCTCCTTCACTCTCTCTCCCGAGCCAAGTTTTTGCTCTGCTCTTGAAAAAACACACACAATCCTCCAGGCCAAGCATCAATGCTGGCTTAAGTAAATGCAGCTTCCAGGGATATGTCAAGCAAGATCTTCGAATCTACCCATATTTTGACCGAAGGGGAGGAGAAGCAAGGCAGGGGGAGGAGGAAAGAAGGAAGGGAGGATGATATAAAGGCAACAGAGGAGACACTCTTGTGCCCCAGTTGCTCTGAAAGCCCTGGGAGAGAAGGAGAGAGGTCCTTCGCCTCCCCTGGCTTCCCAGCTCTTGAAATAGAAAGAAAGCAGGTCCTTCTCTTTGGTGCCAAAAGGACTCAGAGGAGCAAAGCAGAAGGATCACCGTTGTTTGCAACCGTAAGTGCCATTTCTTGGACTGCCTGTCTTTTGCTGAGAGACGATGGGGAAGATGTTTGACTGTCAGAGAGAGAGAGTTTGAGAGAGAGAGAGAGAGAGAGAGAGAGAGAGATTCCCATTGCTTTCCATCCATCCTGCATGATGGATTTCTTTATGGCAGTGGAAGGGAAAAGGATCTTTGGCATTTTTAATCCCCTGAAAAGAAAACTTATTGATCTTCAGCAATTGGTAGAGAGAAATGTTAGAGATTAACTTTAGATGAATCGAGATTATTTGACTGTTTATTCCTTCTTCCCCGTTCCTCCTACCCTCCTTCCTTTCCTTTCCTTTCCACTCTTTTTCTTTCCCTTCCTTCCTTCCTTCTTTCCTTCCTTCCTCTCTCCCTTCCTTTTTCCCTTCCTTCCTTCCTTCCTTCCTTCCCACCTCCCTCCCTTCTTCCTTTCCTTTCCTTTCCTTTCCTTCTTCCATCCCTCCCCCCTTCCTTCCTTCCTTCCTTCCTTCCTTCCTTCCTTCCTTCCTTCCTTCCCTCTTCCCTTCCTTCCTTCCTTCCTTCCTTCCTTCCTTCCTTCCCTTCTTTCCTTCTTCCCTTCCTCCTTCCCTCCCTCCCTCCTTTCCTTCCTTTCCTTTCCTTCCTTCTTCCTTCCTTCTTCCCTTCCTTCCTTCCCTCCCTTCCCTTTCTTTCCTTTCCTTTGCTTCCTTCTTCCTTCCTTCTTCCCTCCCTCACTCACTCACTCCCTTCCCTTCCTTCTTCCCTTCCTTCCTTCCTTCCTTCCTTCCTTCCTTCCTTCCTTCCTTTCTTTTTTGGGAGAATTCATAGAGGTGGCTGGTCTAGACATCATGTTAGAATCAGACAACCCAGCAATCACTCTGAGGCTTCATGTATACCGCAGAATTTACACAGTTTGACTTGATTCAAGGCTATGGGATCCTGGGAGCTGTAGTTTTTCAAGGTCTTGACTCTTCTCTGCTAAAGAGTGTTGGGGTTTTGGACAGCTTTTGACTACAATCCCTACTAGCCCCAACTTACCCAGCAAGCTGCCCAAGGCATAGTTGAACCCAAGTTCCAAATGTTCCTCTACCCCACCTTTGAGGTCCATTCTACGAAGTGGGCTTATACCAATACTTCCCCAAATTCCTCTGTTGCTTTTTCCTATTTTATTGACTAATGATGTCTTCTTTGGACAAGGGAGGTGTGCATTTTAGCTCCTTTGCGTACTGTAGGAGTTGCAGTCCCGTCAGCCCTTCATGTGAGAGGATTTTGGAGCCCCCGGTGGCGCAGTGGGTTAAACCCCTGCGCTGGCAGGACTGAAGACCGACAGGTCACAGGTTCGAATCCGGGGAGAGGCAGATGAGCTCCCTCTATTAGCTCCAGCTCCTCATGCGGGGACATGAGAGAAGCCTCCCACAAGGATGATAAAAACATCAAATCATCCGGGCGTCCCGTGGGCAACGTCCTTGCAGACGGCCAATTCTCTCACACCAGAAGCGACTTGCAGTTTCTCAAGTTGCTCCTGACATGACAAAAAACAAAACAAAACTGGGGATTTTTTTCGAGCGGACCTGCACATAAATGCTCCCCGCAGGTCCAATCCTATTTAGATTTGACTCAGTCCTAAAAGTTCATTGGGTTCTATTCTTGTGGAAATTGCAGCTTTAATGGCATGAGTGTGAAGCCTCTTTGGCAGGAGGATGGTCAGTGCTATGGAACAGCTGGAGAACATGCTGTTCGGTCCCGCAATTGTGCAATTGGCCAAGAGCAAAAGCAGGCATAATGCCACGAAAGCAATCCTTCATTCGTATCTTAAGCCCCGCTCTCTCTGTATATGATAACGAACAACCTCTTAAGCCTTTGGTTAAATGAACATGCAACTTCCATTTGGAAGGCTTATTTGATAATACGGACGGGTGAATGTGCAGCAAGGCTAGGGATGGAGACCGGAGCCCATTATGAACTGCTGGGTCTTTGAGACTCATACATTCCCACCTCAAAAGCCAATGCAATCTTAGGTTGCATCAATAGAAGCTGGATATACTAAGCCTGGAGAAGAGAAGGCTGAGAGGGAGCATGGCTCTATGATAGGCAACCTATGACTGCCCTGAGAGCTGCAACTTCCACAAGATGAAGGCAGGATCATCAAGTTTGCAGACGACACCAAATTGGGAGGGATAGCCAATACTCCAGAGGACAGGAGCAGGATTCAAAACGATCTTGACAGATTAGAGAGATGGGCCAAAACTAACAAAATGAAGTTCAACAGGGACAAATGCAAGATACTCCACTTAGGCAGGAAAAACGAAATGCAAAGATACGGAATGGGGGACAATACCTGGCTCGAGAGCAGTACGTGTGAAAAAGATCTTGGAGTCCTTGTGGACAACAAGTTAAACATGAGCCAACAATGTGATATGGTGGGGAAAAAGCCAATGGGATTTTGGCCTGCATCAATAGGAGCATAGTGTCTAGATCTAAGGAAGTCATGCTACCCCTCTATTCTGCTTTGGTTAGACCACACCTGGAATATTGTGTCCAATTCTGGGCACCACAATTCAAGAGAGATATTGACAAGCTGGAATGTGTCCAGAGGAGGGCGACTAAAATGATCAAGGGTCTGGAGAGCAAGCCCTATGAGGAACAGCTTAAAGAGCTAGGCATGTTTAGCCTGAAGAAGAGAAGGCTGAGAGGAGATATGATAGCCATGAATAAATATGTGAGAGGAAGCCACAGGGAGGAGGGAGCAAGCTTGTTTTCCGCTTCTTTGGAGACTAGGACGTGGAACAATGGCTTCAAACTACAAGAGAGGAGATTCCATCTGAACATGAGGAGGAACTTCCTGACTGTGAGAGCTGTTGAGCAGTGGAACTCTCTGCCCCGGAGTGTGGTGGAGGCTCCTTCTTTGGAAGCTTTTAAACAGAGGCTGGATGGCCATCTGTCAGGGGTGATTTGAATGCAATATTCCTGCTTCTTGGCAGGAGGTTGGACTGGATGGCCCATGAGGTCTCTTCCACTCTTCCAACTTTTTGATTCTATGACTCTATGATTCTATGAGCCTATCCCTTCCTTCCCCAAAGTCTCCCAAGTCCTTCTCCACGTGAAGCATCTCCTCCTGTCTTGGCACCAGGGCTCTCCTCCCTCTTCCTTTCTGTCGACTCATGGCTTTCTGAGCCATCCCAGATGTTGCCGGATTCAAAAGGAGGTCACTCTCTCTTTCTCTCTCTCTCTCTCTGCCCAGCCTCCCTTCCCCCTTTCCCCCACTCACTCCCTCCTTTTCGCTTCAAACAAAAGCCAAGTTTACTCAGCTGCTTCGCTTCGAGGGCCGCAAGATGCTTCCAAAGGAACTCAAGGCGCATTCCAAGGAGCCGCTTCCAAGCTCCAATGCAATTTTCTTTGTGGGTTTTGGATGGCCTCCCTCTAACGCTGCAACCTGTCATCACTTGCTGGACCCAACTCTAGAGGGTCGGTTGGATCATTGATATTCTTCACAGGTTCCTATGGATTCCATACATCTGCTGAACTCCTATTGATCTACTAGGTCTACTCTACTCAGGTCTTAGATATGTTTTCCATACATCTCCTGAAGCCCTATTGATCTAGTAGGCCTGGGTAAGCTTCAGCCCTCCAGGTGTTTTGGACTTCAACTCCTACAATTTTGGACTTCAACTCCCAGTAGGCTGTTAGGAATTGTGGGAGTTGAAGTCCAAAACACCTGGAGGGTCCAAATTTTCCCAGGCCTGATCTAGTAGGTCTAATCTACTCAGGACTTACATGTGGATTTCATACATCTGCTGAAGTCCTTTTGATCTAGTAGGTCTACTCTACTTAGGACTTACATATGGATTCCACACATTTGCTGAAGTCCTATTGATCTAGTCAGGAATTACACATGGATTCCATAGACCTGCTGAAGTCCTATCGATCTAGTAGGTCTACTCAGGACTTATGTGTGGATTGATTCCATACATCTGGCAAAGCCCTATTGATCTAATCAGGACTTACGTATGGATTCCATACATCTACCAATGTCCTATTGATCTAGTCAGGAGAAATATTTTCAGATTGTCAAGGATGCATTGGTATGAGATCAATGATTCTTAGGAAGGTTGAGGTCTAGGGATGCAAACGGGACACTTTCCCAATGCATAAAGGCATCGTTCTGGTGCCCCAGGCTTCTTATGAAGGCCCGGCTGCTAAAGAAAAGGCCGCAGACTCGGCATGTACGCATGAGTGAGCATGTATCTGTGTCACGGCATTGTGTTACACCCTTAAGAGAGGAGGAGGCGGTGCACAGATGCGCCTCAATGGGCTCCCTCATGGGCTGTTACCATTGCCTTGAGATGCCTCTGCTCCTTTTATCATAAGACAAGGGAGATGGGGCCAAATTCCCAGCTGGAAGCAGAGACCAGACAGCCCTTGTTAGCCTAAGCGGCGGAAAGAGCAGACAGTTCCTGATGCGCCAGCGATGGGGAGAAGGAGACAGAGATTTCGCCATAGAGAAGTCAAACCAATGTCTTGATTTCACTCTTAGGAGGAGGAAAAGAAGAAGGATGCACTATAGACATCGGAAGGTATCCATACTATGGAAGGAAGGCCTAGACCAGGCATGGGCCAACTTCGGCCCTCCAGGTGTTTTGGACTTCAACTCCCACAATTCCTAACAGCCGGTAGGCTGTTAGGAATTGTGGGAGTTGAAGTCCAAAACACCTGGAGGGCCGAAGTTGGCCCATGCCTGGCCTAGAATGAAACCCTTCTCTAAGGCGTCTTTCACACAGCTGTATCCAATCCACATTCAACTGGATTCTGTGGCAGTGTGGACTCTAATAACCCAGTTGATACCAGATATTATGGATTGTTTGCCTTGATATTCTGGGTTATATGGCTGTTATTTGAAGGGTGAGTGGGATTGGGGGTGGCGGCGGGGGGTATGAGTTTTAAAAGGCCATTTTAATGTATTTCTGTATTTTAATTCTGCTTTTTATCACCCTGTTATTATTTGATTATTTGTAAGTGCTCTTTTTAACCTGTTTAGTGTGGGTAAATGTTGGCCACATTGAGTCCCCGGATGGGGAGAAAGGAGAGATATAAATCATAGAATCATAGAATCAAAGAGTTGGAAGAGACCTCATGGGCCATCCAGTCCAACCCCCTGCCAAGAAGCAGAAATATTGCATTCAAAGCACCCCTGACAGATGGCCATCCAGCCTCGGTTGTAAACCTTCCAAAGAAGGAGCCTCCACCACACTCCGGGGCAGAGAGTTCCACTGCTGAATGGCTCTCACAGTCAGGAAGTTCTTCCACATGTTCAGATGGAATCTCCTTTCTTGTAGTTTGAAGTCATTGTTCCGCTTCCTAGTCTCCAGGGCAGCAGAAAACAAGCTTGTTCCCTCCTCCCTGTGGCTTCCACTCACATATTTATACATGGCTATCATATCTCCTCTCAGCCTTCTCTTCTTCAAGCTAAACATGCCCAGCTCTTTAAGCCACTCCTCATAGGGCTTGTTCTCCAGACCCTTGATTATTTTAGTCGCCCTCCTCTGGACACTTTCCAGCTTGTCAATATCTCTCTTGAATTGTGGTGGCCAGAATTGGACTCAGTATTCAAGATGTGGTCTAACCAAGGCAGAATAGAGGGGTAGCATTACTTTCCTGGATCTAGACACTATATTCCTATAGATGCAGGCCAAAATCCCATTGGCTTTTTTTGCCGCCGTATCACATTGTTGGCTTATGTTTAACTTGTTGTCCATGAGGACCCCAAGATCTTTTTCACACATACTGCTCTCGAGCCACACGTTCCCCGTTCTGTATCTTTGCATTTCATTAGTACTAAAAGAGTTTCGAATCGGTTTTTGTTCATCTTTAGATTCGGTTTTGGGTGCTGATTCTGTTTCCAATTGCATTGGATAGACCACATCAGCTCTAGTTTCTGATACGGAACATATGCCATGGTCAGTGACATGGAAGGATTGGCGGGCAGCGTAAAAAGAGAGGAAATAAAATAAAATAAATAAAGAGGAAGGAGGCTCATGGATCAGATTTACATCCTTGCGGCCCACAGGTTGAGAACCACTGGTGCAGATGCAAGCCATAGTCCCGAACTTACATATCCCTGGAATGGAGATGGATAGGGTTGTATAGGTCATAAATCATCACTTTGAATTGGAGACGCTGGAGATGAACAGGCACAAACTTTATGGGACTCTGCCTCATAAGGGCCAGGAACGAGGTCGCAGCCTTAGTTTGATCCCCTGATCCTGTGGATTTTGAAGCATCCTGCCAAGGAATGTGCGCAGTCTGCCCTTGCCTTGGCCTGTCATTGCATTCGTTCCTTTTAAATCATGCCGAGGCCCAAACATCTGGCTTTGGCCACATCCAGCAACAGGAAGCTGGATATTAAGCATGTCTGTATGTGTGTGCTGGGATAGACAGTTTGGGCCAAGCCTGGTGTTTACATCTCCTCTTCCACTGATTTGTATCAAAGTCCTTGTTGGGAAATAGCTGCTTCACACATCTTGGCAACGGCTGCTTGGGGAAACTTCCAAGTCAATGAAGGCTCCAAATCACAGTTTGGCCAGGACAGTCTAGTCCTCTGCTGTCCCACTTTTTCAGCTGCATCAAAATGTCCCAGTTTCCCCATCCCTCTTCCCGCTTTCCCCCTTTGTCCTTGGCTTAATTCACTTGCTGCAAACAGAGTTCAAAATGCAAAATGTTAACTTAACTTCCTTCTTTTGCAATATGGAATTTTGCATCTGGTTATTATTTTTCTTTGGCATTCATCCATTGAACTTGGAAATCAAAACAATGGCATTAAGCTTGGTGAAGTTTGGTTGACAATGACACGTACAAAGAAGAGAGCTATCTTATCTATCTATCATCTATCTATCTATCTATCATCTATCTATCTATCTATCTATCTATCTATCTATCTATCTATCTATCTATCTATATGTGTCTATCAGGTCTGTCTGATCTCTCTCTCTCTTGTATCTACTCTATCTGATTCATCATCTCTTTCTCCTATCCATCCATCCATCCATCCATCTATCCATCTATCATCTCTTTGTGTCATCTATCTTATTATCTGTCATATCATCCATCCATCTGTCAGTCTGTATGTCTGCAATTCATCTTCTATGTATCATCTATCTATATATCATTTGTCTGATCTCTCTCTCATCTATCTATTTATTATCTAGCTATCTATCATTTGTTGATCTCTCTCTCTCTCTGTCTATCTGGTCTGTCTGATCTATCATCTCTCTTGTATCTATCAATTGATTGATTGATTGATTGTTTGATCGATTGATCTATCCATCCATCTATCATCTCTCTGTATTAACTATCATGTTATCTATCATATCCATCCATCTGTCTGTTGGTCTGTCATTCATCTTCCATGTATCATCTCTATCTATCTATCTATCTATCTATCTATCTATCTATCTGGTCTGTCTGATCTATCATCTCTCTCTCGTATCCATCCATCCATCCATCTGTCTGTCTTTCTGTCCATCCATCCATCTACCATCTCTTTATGTTATCTATCATGTTATCTATCATATCATCCATCCATCTGTCTTTCGGTCTGTCTGTCATTCATCTTCCATGTATCATCTCTATCTATCTATCTATCTATCTATCTATCTATCTATCTATCTCGTCTGCCTGATCTATCATCTTTCTCCTATCTATCTATCTATCTATCTATCTATCTATCTATTCACCCATCTATCATCTTTCTGTGTTATCTATCATATTATCTATCATATCATCCATCCATCTGTCTGTTGGTCTGTCTGTCATTCATCTTCTATGTATAATCTCTATCTACTATCTATATCTATCTATCATCTATCTACTTTCGTACTACTTTGATTGCAAGTTTTGTCTCTCTTCTGTCCCTGTTACTGAATAAATGAGATGCAAACTAAGTTGGAAGCAAGCTGAGGAGAAAGGGAGAAGGCGAAAGAACTTGGAGCATTTTAAAAGCAGGTTAATTTATTTGTCGTGTCAGGGCAACTAGTCAATTATATTACATTTCTAACAGAACAAAGCAAACAAACAGACAAAACACAAAATTTGTGAGTTTGGTGGTTGATTAAATGTCCTTTGACCAGTATCTGGCCACTTGGAGTGCTTCTGGTGTTGCTGCAAGAAGGTCCTCCATCGTGCATGGGGCAGGGCTCAGGTTGCATTGCAGCAGTTGGTAAGTGGTTTGCTCCTCTCCACACTTGCATGTCATGGATTCCACTTTGTAGCCCCATTTCTTGAGGTTGGCTCTGCATCTTGCGGTGCCAAAGTGCAGTCTGTTCAGTGCCTTCCAAGTTGCCCAGTCTTCTGTGTGCCCAGGGGGGAGTCTCTCATTTGGTATCAGCCATTGGTTGAGGTTCTGGGTTTGAGCCTGCCACTTTTGGACTCTCGCTTGCTGAGGTGTTCCAGCGAGTGTCTCTGTAGATCTTAGAAAACTATTTCTAGATTTAAGTCGTTGACGTGCTGGCTGATACAAAAACAGGGGATGAGCTGGAGATGTCTCTGCCTTGGTCCTTTCACTATTGGCTGCTACTTCCCGGCGGATGTCAGGTGGTGCAATACCAGCTAAGCAGTGTAATTTCTCCAGTGGTGTAGGTGAAGAAGTGGCTAAGCAGTGTAATTTCTCCAGTGGTATAGGTGAAGAAGTGGTGTAGGTGAAGAAGCAGGTGAAGAAATTGGAGGACAGAGGGTTAATTGGGAAAGCCCTTTCCAAATGGGGACGATTGAGTAGAGATGCAGTCTCTTCTGGCTAGCATGAAGCCATACATTTTGTGCCAACACAGAGGCTATCAGAATAGCACAGGCATGGGCAAACTTGGGCCCTCCCTCCAGCCTCAGGCCCCTTCCTTTCCCCCCTCAGCCGCTTAAGCTTAAGGAAGGGGCCTGAGGCTGTTAGGAATGGTAAGAGTTGAACTCCAAAACACCTGGGGAAGGGTGCAAGTTTGGAATAGTACATGGGTTTCTGTATAACTGTACTGTTTCCAAAGAGGGTGGGCAGCAGCCTCACGGACTGGAGGCTGTACAGGCAAAGTACCGGTTTCCATGCGCAGCATCCCTCCAAAGCAGTCAAAGGCGGCATTGTGGAGGCCGGACAGCAGCGCATCTATTTATAGGCCCCTTCAGAGGAGCCTCTGAAAGTCGGGATTGTTCCCCCTCAAGTGGGTCAGACAGTCTACAAAAGTAGCAGCTTGAGGTTAGCCACGCCAAGGCAGGGAGAGAGATGCCACCAGGCCGAGAAAGAAAGGCTGAAGTCAGCGAAGGGGCGCATGGCTTGGACACCGAAGGAAGGAGAAAGGATGCCGCATCTGTCCCAATTTGATTCATCTTTGGATATGGAGAGGATGCATGGATGAGATGCTCTCTCTTAGCTCACAGCACTCAGGAAGAAAGGGAACCTCCCCTTGGAAGGGGCTGCCTTTCAAATCATCATCATAATCACAATCATCGTCATCATCATCGATTTCCCCATCTCCAAAAGCAGTCTCTCTGCTGGAATCTGTTAGTGTGCAATTGTGAAGATGTAACTTAGCTGTGTCATTGTTCGATGTTTTTGGTGCTGTCTTTATTATTATTCTGATGTGGATGCTGAGCATGTTTTCGGATTTGGGTGGTTTCGGTTAGTGCATTGTTTCTCAACTTTCCGAACGCCGTGACCCCTGAATACAGTTCCTCATGTTGTGGTAACCCCCAACCGTAACATTATTTCCGTTGCTACTTTATAACTGTAATTTTGCTAAAAGTCCCATAACAGGTTTCCCTTAGGACAGGGTTTCTCAACCTTCCTAATTCCGCGACCCTTTAATACAGTTCCTCATGTTATGGTGACCCCCCAACCATAAAATTATTTTCGTTGCTACTTCAAAACTGTCATTTTGCTCCTGTTATGAACTGTAATGTAAATATCTGATATACATGATGTATTTTCATTTACTGGACCACATTTGGCACAAATACCCAATACGCCCAAGTTTGAATACTGGTGGGGTTGGGGTGGGGATTGATGTTGTCATTTGGGAGTTGTAGTTGCTGGGATTTATAGTTCCCCTACCATCAAAGAGCATTCTGAACCCCACCAAGGATGGAATTGAACCAAACCTGGTACACAGAACTCCCATGACCAACAGAAAATACTGGAAGGGTTTGGTGGGCATTGATCTTGAGTTTTGGAGTTGTAGTTCACCTACATCCAGAGAGCACTGTGGACTCAAACAATGATGGATCTGGACCAAACTTGGAACAAATACTCAATATACTCAATATACCCAAATGTGAACACTGCGTGGAGTTTGGGGAAAATAGACCTTGACATTTGGGAGTTGTAGTTACTGGGATTTATAGTTCACCTACAATCAAAGAGCATTCTGAACCCCACCAACAATAAAATTGGGTCAAACTGCCCACACAAAACCCCCATGACCAACAGAAAATACTGTGTTTTCTGATGGACTTTGGCAACCCCCCTGACACCTCCTCATGACCCCTGCAGGGGTCCCAACCCCCAGGTTGAGAAACACTGCCTTAGGATATACATGAATCAGAATGGACTTGAAGGCACCCTGCAACAACACTTTTCACAATCACATAAGCTGCAGCTATTACAAATAACTTTCCAAACTCCGCTTTAGATACTACCGGGCTTAAATACCCTGGATCCAAACTAACCAACTTATCCTTTGTTTTATATCTATGCTCTAGATCCAAAGAACTGCCAAGAAGAAGGCTTTTCAGAAGGAGTGTTGCCTGCTGTCTGATTTCTCTGGAGCACATGATGTCCAGAAATCCCTCTCCAGCGTGGACAGTTATGCTCTTCTTTGGGCTCCTGTTTGTTGCCCACGGGGCCCAAGCCTTCTTCTTGCCCAACGCCACCCACTTGGAAAGCCTCCTCAGCAAATACCGGGAGGAGCAGCCCCACCTGAGGAGCAGGAGGGCCATTTCCCCCTCGGACAAAGATGAGATCCTGGCCCTCCATAACAAGCTGCGAGGCCAGGCCTACCCGTCGGCATCCAACATGGAGTACATGGTGAGTTCGAAAGACTGAAGGAAGTTTGGCTCAAGGGTTGACCCACTTGGGGTGTCCTCTAGGCATTTCTCCCCAGACATGGACCTCCTTCTTTGCACTGTAACCCATTCCAGGTCAAATTCCAGTGGCTTTCCAGATGTGGTTCCTTGCAATAAATTTGCCTCACGTTGCAAAGCTTCTTGAGTCATGTCCGCTGGAAAGGAACTTTTAGTAGGTCAGGTCAACCCGGGGCTACTTTTGCATAATTGTACTATTTACGGGATTTAAAAAATCCATCTTATTCCTGGGATTCTCCCTCCTCCTCTAGAAGGGAGAGTAGAGCTATGCAAATAAGGAGGTGGGGCTATGCAAATAAAGAGGCAGGGCTTTATTAGCTTCTGAATTTTTCTGCAGAATGAATGAAGCTTGACACCACTTGAATTGCAATGGCCCGATCCTGGGAATTGTAGTTTTGAAAGGTCTTTCGCCAATACCAATAGTACTGGTTCTTCACCAAACTACACATCCCAGTATCCTATAGTATTGAATTGTGGCAGTTGAATTGTTGTCAAACTGCATTAACTGTATAGTGTAGATGCATCTCTAGTTTGCTATCAGGCAGCCTGAGGGAAATAAATGTCATGCAAAATGCATCACTAGAGACGGAAGTACCAAGGTGGGGCTGCCTTTGAAAACGGCCTGGAAATTTCAGTTGGTTCAACGGGTGGCGGCCAGGCTGTTAACTGGGAGAGGTCAACCCTCCTGTTTAAGGAGCTCCATTGGCTGCCATTCATCTTCCGGGCCCAATTCAAGGTGCAGGTGCTCACCTACAAAGCCCTAAACGGTTTGGGACCCATCTACCTGCATGACCGCATTTCTGTATACGAACCCACACGATCTCTTCGTTCATCTGGAGAGGCCCTGCTCACGATCCCACCTGCATCGCAAGCGCGATTGGTGGAGATGAGGGACAGGGCCTTTTCGGTGGTGGCCCCACGACTCTGGAACTCCCTCCCCAAGGACATTAGGCATGCCCCAACGCTGGCAGTCTTTAGAAGGAGCATGAAGACTTAGATGTTCCAGTGTGCCTTCCCAGAATAAGGACTCCCAAGCAATATGTCCCAAATGCACTTTACGAGAGATTTAGTACTGTCTGCACGCCCACCTATCTTTAAAATATCCAACTTATTTCCCTGGACATGCCTAGCATTTTAAAATTTTAATTCTTACATTTGGCCCTGCCACCAGTTTTTAATTGCGTCGTGTCATTATCGTATTGTTTTGCTTTGTTATGAGTTATTTATTGTTGTATTGTTGTTGTTATGTTTTATGATGTATTTGGGCTCGGCCTCTTGTAAGCCGCACCGAGTCCTGCGGGAGATCCTAGCAGGGTATAAATAAAGGATTATTATTATTATTATTATTATTAGGTGGCCTGAAAGGGGCTACATGTACACATCCAAAGTACTATATAATTTACGTCCTCTACGTCCCACCTCGGAATTTGAGATCATCTGGGGAGGCCCTGCTCTCGACCCCACCGCTATCACAAGTGAGGTTGGTGGGGACGAGGAGCAGGGCCTTCTCAGTGGTGGCCCCTCACCTGTGGAACTCACTCCCGGGGTAAATTAGGGCATCAACATCCCTCCTCTCATTCAGGAGGAAGGTAAAGACGTGGTTGTGGCACCAGGCCTTTGGGCAATCTGACAACTAGATATGAACAACCAGATGGATAGGACTGAAAGGACTGACAATTGTGGAATTGGAATTTGAACTATGAGATTGTGTAACGCTGACCGTCAATGAGGAGAAATGGTTTGTATTGGTTTTATTGCTTTTATTGGTTTTATGGTTGTTTTTGCCTTACAATAATTATTGTTTCTGTTAACTGATGTTATTGCTAGAATTGCTGTTTTCTGTTAACTGATGTTATTTGTCTTATTGCTGTTATGTGATGCGGGCATCGGATTGCTTTTGTAAGCCGCCCTGAGTCCCCTCCGGGGTGAGAAGGGCGGGGTAGAAGCAACCGAAATAAATAAATAAATAAATAAATAAATAAATAATTTATTATTTACAGTATTTATATTCCGACCTTCTCACCCCACAGGAGACTCAGGGCGGATTACAATGCACATATGCACGGCAAATATTCAATGCCAATTAGACATACAACATATATAGACAGACACAGAGCTTAACATTGCAGCTTTCCCAGCTTCATGAGGGTATGCTCGGTTCCAACCACAGGGGGCGCTGCCACTTCACCGTCCACTTGTGATGGAGTACTTCCTCATTCTTCTACATGCTGCTGAAAAGTTTTTTTTATGGTGTTGTAAATTAGTTAAATTAGCCTCTCCGCATAAAGTGGTACCTAAATTTCCTACTTAACAGATGCAACTGTCTTTCAGGCTTCATAGGTCAATAGCAACCTGGACTATTAATGGTCTGGAGCTTACTCTGACTTGGGCTGGCTTTGAACCTTGGAAAGATGATACCCTTGGGACAAGAATCCCCACCATCCCTGTGATGCCTGGTGGGTTCTGGGAAGTGTGGTTCACAAAAGTCCTGCAATGATTCCCTTTGGAAGAGTGAGCTGGCAATCATACCGTTCACTGTGATTCATGCTTTCCCATTGAGAAACACAAGCCGGGGAAAATATGCGATGCAATGGATGGTTTTTCCACATACTGGAGGCGAGGGAGGGAGAAGGGCAGTCAGGATTCTTACTTTCTTTGGCGCAAGACGGGTCAAAGATGCTTCTTGCTTCTGCACATTCCCGGTCCTTTGCTATCTGTCATCCTGACTGTGTCAACAAGGACGGATCAGTCCTTTCTGAGAAGTTCGCCTTTGCTGTCCCTATGCCTTTTCTGTCTTTTTAAAGGCCTTCACACAATTACGGGGAAATCCCACGGCTTTTCCTGGAAGTGCTGTTGACTTAAAGCCAGCTTTCTGCAGACCAATAAATATGAATGAAGGGTCATTGAATGTGAAGCCTCATGCCTGGGAAGAGCAACCATAAAGATATGGTGGCAATGGTTTTCTTGCATGAATGAGGGGCATCTCCACTGTAGAATGAATGCACTTTGGCCTCACTTGAACTGCCACGGCTCAATGCTATGGAATCATCAGAACTGTAATTTTGCAAGACCTGTATTGTCGAAGGCTTTCATGGCCGGAATCACTGGGTTGTTGTAGGTTTTTCAGACTTTATGGCCATGTTCTAGAACAGGGGTCCTCAAACTAAGGCCCGGGGGCTGGATACGGCCCTCCAAGGTCATTTACCCAGCCCTCGCTCAGGATCAAGCTAAGTCTGTAACGACTTGAAAGCACACAACAACAACAACAACAACAACAACACTATCCCATCATCCAAAAGCAGGCCAACACTGCCCTTTGAAATACTAATAAGTTTATATTTGTTTAAATTGTTCTTCATTTTAATTATTGTATTGTTTTAAAGTGTTTTTTGCACTACAAATAAGATATGTGCAGCGTGCATAAGAATTCATCCATTTTTTTCCAAATTATAATTTGGCCCTCTAGCAGTTTGAGGAACTGTGACCTGGCCCTCTGTGTCAAGACCCAGAAGCCTAAAGAACACCAAACACAATATAAAAAGTCCAAACAAAGGTTTATTAAACACAAAAAAAGGCTTAGAGACACTTAATTCAGTGCCTCTAGCACAAACAAAGAGTCTATAGCAGCCACTAAGCAAAAAACCCAATTTAAATATAATCTGGATTATACCAGAGTATAATCTGGGATAACAAAAAGATACAGCAATCCACTTGAAATTCAAAAGGTCCAAAAAACACAAGAAAACAAGGTGGGAGCACTCAAAATCAGAGTCCAAAAGCAGTCCGAAGTCCAGGCACGTCCAAAATGAGATGAAGCAGTCCAAGAAGCGTAGTCGTTGTCAAAACACAGTCCGGAGTCAAAAGGAAGAGTTGAAGTCAGCACTTATGGAGTATCAGCCAGAAGTCACGGAAACACGGAGATCTGTAGTCCAAGGACCCAAGCTTGAGATTAATGGCAGTAACAAAGATTCACAGCCAGAAAGACACTTTGCCTTCTGCAAAGACCCATGGAAGCCAAACCAACTTAACTCCTCATCAGAGGATGAACTTCTCCCCACCCTTTCATCATCACTTTCAGATGTCCCATTTCCTGCAGCTGAGCACTGCCTTCCATCTCTCCACCTTAGCCAGCGTCTGTCAAGACTTAGGTCCTCCCAAGTGTTCCCAGATTGCCACTCTTCTGCAAATCTCTCAAAGTCATCACTGGAAGTAGGCTGAGTACAGATGTCCCTAATTTCCTGTACACGGGTCCAGTCTAAATCATCCTCCTCCTCAATGTCCCATCACTCCTCTCCTTTCAAATCCCATAAAATCTTCATCTTCTGTTGGAGCACTAAGTATATCACGGATACGCTTCCTTTGGATCTCCTCATCAGATTCTTGTTCATGAGTAGCCCACTTAACTCCCCTGCTTTCCTCTCCTTCCCCCATTTCAGTCTGAGAAACCCTCGAAGGATTCGGAATCAGTTGGAGCCATGAATATGTCTCTAATCCGCTTTCGCTGCTGCTCCTCCTCCAACACCTGCGCAGCCCTCTTCTCCCTTCTACCGGTAGTAGTAACGTTACTATCACTCTTTAAAAAGTTTGAGGACCCCTGTTCTAGAAGATGGCCATACTTCTAGAAGATGGCCATACAGTCCAAAAAACCTACAACAACCCTTTGCAAGGCCGTTTGCCGCTTCTGTCAAAGCAAATTGGGGTTTCTAAGTGATTGCAGGTTGCCAATCACAAGGCCGAGTGAAGAACCTGGGTGTATTTTCCTTGGCCGTTGCTGCCTTTGCCATATGATTCCCTTGGCCACGGTCTATTTACTCATCCAGCGTGGCTACTGCCTCATGTTTGGCTTTGCTCAGCGTGTGTTTTCCTTTTCTCCACCGCCTTCTTTTCTCAAAGAGCCTCACAGACCTCGCGCCCAGTGGCTCTCCTGGGAATGGCTCATAACCTGCCTTTCATCAAGTCATATTTACCTAATAGGGCTTGGAAATTGCAGCGTACATCAATGGCACTCTGAAAAGTCCTTTGTGTTTTTGTCCTGGTGTAATGCAGAGAGAATTTGGGGTGCCTTTTGTATATATCAGAGGCTGCTCCGGACAGAAGATTTGCAAAACTTTCTCCCCCTTTTCTGCTAGAACCTGGCGAAAGTTTTCAAACTGGTGCCAGTGCTAATTGGAAACAAGTCGGGAGAGTGTAGTCTTCTTGGCCGGGTTTTTGCGCTTTCCTTCTCGCTCCATGCAATGATTTGGGTACACAGAGATGTGCCCACCCAAGCACCCGCGGACTCAGATGACCCAAGTTCCAGGACAGGTTGCCAGCAAGGAGGTGGAAAAGGAGGATCACTCGTACAATCCCCAACACTGGCTTGGTTTAAAGCTTTAGTTCCCAAAAATTGGACTTCATCTCCCAAAAGAATGGGTTAAAATTACAGGCAGTCCCCAAGTTACAAACATCCAACTTATAAACAACTCCTCATTATGAATGGAGATGAGACAACAGGAAGTGAGAGAAATCTACTCCTTGGAAGGGAAATTCACTGCTGGAAGAGTTATTGCCATGGGAAAAGTTATTGCCAATGTCCTCCACCAAAACCATTCTGCCCTCCACCCAAGTGAAGCCTTTCATAGTGGGAGTTGTAGTTCACAGCCAGAGAGCACACTCTACCCCACCGATGATGCATCTAGAGTAAACTTGCCCAACATAACAAATTTTAAGTACTGATGGAGTTTTCCTGGGTTAACCTGGCATGATGTGAGTTGTAGTTTACCCACAACATTATGCATTTTGTACAATTTAAAAATTGACTTTTTTAATATACTCTCCCCCGGCCTATTCAACTTGTATGCAACACACATCAGGCATCAGGGGCTTAAGGAATCCAATAGGGCTGGGCGGTTTCGTTCGTTAATTTCGTAATTCGTTATTAATTCGTATTTAAATTAGCTTACGATCCGATATTGAGCCATGCAGGAATAGTGTGAGGAGTAAATTAGATTCGAAACAATTTTTTCAATTTATTTCGTTATTGTTTCGTTATTATTTCAAAATTATTTCGTAATTTTTTCGTAATTATTTTGTAATTATTTTCACATGTCTGGTGCAAGTTTTATAGTTGTTGTTTGTTTTATCACACCAACAGTCAACAACAGAGGGAGAGGGAAGCTTCAGAAGTTCCCCCTGTCCCATTTGGAGGTTTTTTTTAGCATATTGCTCAATCGCGTCCGCCATTAACGAATCAATTCGAAATTAACGAAATTTCGTAAATAACGAAATTTTGAAATCTCAAAATTTCGGAAGTATTTAGAATTTGGAAACGCTAGTGCCCCCTGGAAATGAATCGAGTTTAGAAACAAATTTTTCCGTGGTTACCCAGCCCTAGAATCCAAGGCTGGAGTTAAAATGTTTGGAAGAAACATGTACAACCTGAGATATGCAGATAATCCCACCTGGATGGCTGAAAGCGAGGAGGAGCTGAGGAGCTTTCTAACCAAGGGGAAAGAAGAAAGGGCAAAAGCTGGGTTGCAGTCAGACATCAAAAAACCAAGATGATGGCAACCACACTGATGGATAACTGGCAAATAGAGGGAGAAAACTTGGGGGCAGAAACAGACTTTGTATTTCTAAGTGCAAAGACTGAAGCCAGGACATCAGAAGGCATTTCCTTCTTGGGAGGAGAGCAATGACCAATCCTGTAGAGACCTCACACTGGCAACAAAGATCTGCATAGGTAAAGCAATGGTATTCCACATAGTAACCTATGGATGCGAGTGCTGGGCCATAAGGAAGGCTGAGCGAAGGAAGATAAGATGCTTTTGAACTGTGGTGCTGGAGGAAAATGCTGAGAGTGCCTTGGTCCACAAGAAGATCCAACCAGTCCATTCTCCAGGAAAGAAAGCCCGGCTGTTCACTGGAGGGAAGGATATTAGAGGCAAAGGTGGAACATTTTGGCCACATAATGAGAAGTCAGGAGATCTTGGAGAAGATAAAGATGCTGGGGAAAATGGAAGGGAAAAGGAAGCTTCTTGGCAGGGGGTTGGACTGGATGGCCCATGAGGTCTCTTCCAACTCTTTGATTCTATGATTCTATGATTCTAAGAGGGGCCAACCAAGGGCAAGATGTATCCTTGAAAGGACTGACTTGATCTTGAAGGAGATGGGGGTGACCACGGCCAACAGGGAGCTCTGGCCTAGGATGGTTCAGGAGGGCACAAAGAAGAGTTGGAAATGACTGAACAAATAAACAACAACAACAACAACAACCCTTTCCTCGTTCCATAGTATATTCAGGAAAGTATCCCTTGGGGAAACTGGGGTCAAACACTACATCTTCTACCTTTAAAATCATGTTTACTTTGTGCACTATTTTCTATTTGTCAAGCTGGTTTTATTGTACTCTGCTCTGAGAACTCTGGATAGAGTTTGACTACCAATGGATCGATAATGTAGTAATGCTTTTTCTTTCCTTCTGTGCAGATCTGGGATGATGAGCTTGAGAGGTCGGCTGAGTCCTGGGCGCATCAATGCATTTGGGATCATGGACCTCAAAGTCTCCTGCCATCCATCGGTCAAAATCTGGGGGTTCACTGGGGCAGGTAAGAGCCTTTCATGGAATGGGAGCTCTCTTTCCAAAGCATTTGTCAATCAGGTTTTTCCAGGCACATATCTGATCAAAAACGATGCTGGGAAAGATAACCTATGTATATTACATCTCCCAGAATCCTCCCAGCAGCCTGATTGGTGTTCTCTGTGACTGAGAGATCTGAGATGCCATAACTGTGTTCTCTGTGTTATTGTTTATATGTAAGTTATATTAATTGTACTGTTTTATTTGCTTGCTGTTTTGTTTTACTGATGTGTTGTTGGGCTTGGCCTCATGTAAGCCGCCCCCGAGTCCCCTTGGGGAGATGGTAGCGGGGTAGAAATAAATAAGTAAATAAATAAATAAAGTGGTGCCAAACTGCATTCATTCTACAATGTAGATTGATTACGGCAACGCGCTCTACGTGGGGTTGCCCTTGAAGACTGCCCGGAAGCTTCAGATGGTCCAGCACTCGGCAGCCAGGTTGCTAACAGGAGCGGCACTCAGGGAGCGTACCACTCCTCTGTTGAGCCAGCTCCACTGGCTGCCAATCTGCTACCGGGCACAATTCAAGGTGCTGGCTTTAGCCTATAAAGCCCTAAACGGTTCTGGCCCCACTTACCTCTCCGAACGCATCTCCACCTATGAACCGACTAGAACATTAAGATCGTCTGGGGAGGCCCTGCTCTCGGTCCCGCCTGCGTCACAGGCGCGCTTGGCGGGGACGAGAGACAGGGCCTTCTCAGTGGCGGCCCCTCGGCTATGGAATGCCTTACCGGTAGACATCAGACAGGCACCATCATTGCTGGCGTTTCGGAGAAAGGTCAAGACCTGGCTTTACGAACAAGCGTTTGGTTAAACAGTGCAATCGAACACAGGAAGACGGTAAATGGAACATAGGAATGGCACAAGGATTATGAGACCGGATCTGATTTCACTGAGGCGCTATGTTTGTTTTATGTTGTTTGTTAATTGTTGTGGATTGATGTGTTGATCCTGTTGTTACATTTGTTGTGTTTTTCATTGCACTGACATTGTTGTGATAATTTGTACCATGTAAACCGCATTGAATCGCCTGTTTGGGCTGAAAACTGCGATATAGAAATAAAGCAAATAAATAAATAAATAAATAAATAGAATGAATGGTATTTTGAATGCAATTGAAAAAGTGAGATGACACAGAATTATCGTATTGACTCAAGTCTAATGTGCCATTGAATCTAATGCGCACCTCAATTTTCAAACCCTGAAACTCTAAAAAGTATTTACCATATATGCAAATCTAATGCATCCTAATTTTGGGAAGGTAAATTGGTCCAAAAGGGGAGCATTGGAATTGGGTAAATATGGTAATTGGGACCATCCCTGGCAAATCAGGAGAGGAGGAAGTAATAATAATAATAATCTCCTGATTTGCCAGGGAAACTACATTTCACAGGGTTCCATCCCACTGAACCATGGCAGTTCAGGTGGTGTCAAGCTGCATAGCTGCATTGAGATGCACTTATAGGCAAAAGCAAACTGCTGCAGTCTTTCCTAGTTTGCCTCTAATTTCTCCCGAGTCCTTTTCGCCCTGTGGTTACTTGGTTTTGACTTCTGAAATGTCAGAGGGCAGGAATCTCAGTAACAAGCTGCATGCGGCACGGTGTTGGAAAATCCATATTTGGCGACGGAACACGATGTCTGCATTACGAGGGCTGCTTAATCCTCCCCATACATCTTGCTGTCTTTCTCTGGAAGTGCTGGGTGTCCAAGTTCCTCCAAGACTTTG
Source organism: Anolis sagrei (assembly GCF_037176765.1). Taxonomy (NCBI): domain Eukaryota; kingdom Metazoa; phylum Chordata; class Lepidosauria; order Squamata; family Anolidae; genus Anolis; species Anolis sagrei. Next base: position 23,361,479 of record NC_090028.1, read on the forward strand.
GATGGGGAGTATTTTTGCATAATCCTAAGGAAAGGCTCCTTCCAAACTCTGTGGCCAATGTTAAGAAGCAGTGCTTGTTTACCCAGCTGTGTGTTTTTGCCAGCCCTCAATGACAAGAACTGGCTGCTGATGAACCTTAATGGGAGTCTCGGACGGGTTCCCATCCCTTTCCCAATGCACGATTTATGCCTCTGACTTCACAAAGCTCCAAAGCGTTGTTGTTGCTTTTGCTTTTGCACCTGCAAATTTCCTCCCTGGCCAAAAATAAATAAACCCAAGCCCAGCTGAGTTTCAGAAACATGCAATGAGTTCAGGTTGCACAAGTAACACAACAATCCCCAATTATTAGTTGGGTTTGCAGAGACATTATTTCCGAAAATGTATCTCTTCTGATTTCTCTATTCCAAATATTCTCCTTTTCATTATTAATGACCTACGTACAAAACACATCTAAGCAATGAAACCACATAGTGATGCAGTCATCCTTTCTGCTAAGTATCACTTATCCAAAATGCTTGGGCCTAGAAGGATTCCATTATTTGGATTTGTTATTATTGATATTTTACATGTACTTAACATCACAGCGCACATGCACATTAGGTCCAAACATCCAGGATTCGTCTCTGAATATCAGGCTCTTCTCAAGGGCCTAGGGTATTACTATTATTATGATTATTACCACTGTTGTTACCATTGCCATTATCATTATTATGGAATACTTGCATATACATAGCGAAATTACTTGGCGGTGGGACCGAAGTCTAAACATGAAAGTCATTGATATGCTGTATGTGATGACTACGACCACGATGATGATTATTATCATCATGGAATACTTGTATATATAATGACATAGCCGAGCCCCCGGTGGGTTAAAGCCCTGTGTCGGCAGGACTGAAGACCGACAAGTCGCAGGTTCGAATCCGGGGAGAGGCGAATGAGCTCCCTCTATCAGCTCCAGCTCCTCATACGGGGACATGAGAAAAGCCTCCCACAAGGATGATAAAAACATCAAATCATCCGGGCGTCCCCTGGGCAACGTCCTTGCAGACGGCCAATTCTCTCACACCAGAAGCGACTTGCAGTTTCTCAGGTCGCTCCTGACATGACTAAAAAAAATAAAAATGAAATAGCTTGGACATGAAAGAAAAGTCTAAACATGAAAGTCCTTGATATGCCAGATGATGATGATGATGATTGGATTGTTGTGAGTTTTCTAGGCGGTATGACCATGTTCCAGATCCATTATCTCCTGAACATGACCAGACAGGCTGGAAAGCTCACAGCAACCCAATGATTCTGGCTATGAAATCCTTTGACAACACATTGTTATTGTTTCTTTGTTGTTGTTATTATTATTATGGAATACTTGCATATTGATAGTGAAATAGCTTGGAGATGGGATCCAAGTCTAAACATGAAAGTCATTGATATGCTGTATAGGATGATGATGATGATGATTATTATTATTATTATTATTAAGGTTGTTATTATTTTGGAATACTTGTACTGTATATACATAATGAAATAGCTTGGAGGTGGAACTCAAGTCTAAACATGAAAGTCCTTGATATGCCAGATGATGATGATGATGATGATGATGATGATGATGATTAGATTGTTGTGAGTTTTCTGGGCTGTATGACCATGTTCCAGATCCATTATCTCCTGAACATGATCAGACAGGCTGGAAAACTCACAGCAACCCAATGATTCTGGCTATGAAAGCCTTTGACAACACATTGTTATTGTTTCTTTGCTGTTGTTGTTATTATTATTATTATTATTATTATTATTATTATTATTATTATTATTATGGAATGCTTGCATATTCATAGTGAAATAGCTTGGAGGTGGGATCCAAGTCTAAACATGAAAGTCATTGATATGCTGTATAGGATTATTATTATTATTATTATTATTATTATTATTTTGGAATATTGTATTGTATATACATAATGAAATAGCTTGGAGGTGGAACTCATGTCTAAATATAAAAGTCATTGATATGTCTTCCTCCTCCTCCTCCCCCTCCTTGGGTTACTGTGAGTTTTCCAGGCTGTATGACCATGTTCCAGAAGCATTCTCTCCTGAACATGGACATACAGCCCAGAAAACTCACAGAAACCCAGTGATTCAACAACACATCACCATCATCATTATTTTGGAATACTTGTACATACATAGTAAAATAACTTGGAGGTGGGATCCAAGTCTACCCATAGATGTCATTGATATGCCTTATAAGCTAAATGTAATTTAGGCTAAAGGTAATTTTATCACAACGCTGTATGATAGCAATGCTTTCTGTTTAACCAGCAAAGTATCCCAATACATGTGTCTATTTTTCTTAGGTTCCGTCCTCCATCTTTCCATGTCCAATCTTGGTATGATGAAGTGAAAGACTATACATATCCATACCCTCATGAGTGCAACCCTTGGTGTCCAGAAAGGTGCACAGGACCCATGTGCACACATTATACACAGGTAAGGAAGGCCACAAGTCTGCAGAGTTTGGACTTGACCTTATGAAATCCCTCCGTACAGTCAGCTATGTACAGAAATACAGTAGTTGCAAGAAAACATCCCGAATGGGGGAAGCCTATTTATCTTGGGTCTAGGCAATCGGAAGGCTCTCTTCTCCCATATAAGCCTAACCAGGCATTCAGCTTCACAAGGGAAATTCCTTTTCTGTTCTACCACCAAATTTGATGGAGATGCTTTTTGGTGGCTGCAGAATTTTCATCTGAGGAAGGTTAGCCTGGTTTTCTGCTGCTGAAGGCAAAAGTGATTTTCTTTGGTTGAATTTGGAGCATTTTACTTCTAATTCCTTGTCCCCTTCTCCAGATAGTCTGGGCCACAACAAATAAGGTGGGCTGTGCTGTTCATGTCTGCCCAAGGATGGATGTTTGGGGCCAGCTTTGGGAAAATGCTGTTTATCTCGTCTGCAACTATTCTCCAAAGTAAGTATATGGTGGTGGGGGGGGGGGGGGATAGGTGCATGATTTATAGATTTCTCTTTCCTCTATCATGCCCTTGCTAAATACAATGCACACTGAACTGATTGTCTCAGGGCAAGCTATAAAAATCAACCCAAACAGAAGTCACCAGAGTTTTACTGCACAGGGTTGTTGTAGGTTTTTTCGGGCTGTATGGCCATGGTCTAGAGGCATTCTCTTCTGACGTTTCGCTTGCATCTATGGCAAGCATTTTCAGAGGTACCTCTGAGAATGCTTGCCCTAGATGCAGGCAAAACGTCAGGAGAGAATGCCTCTAGAACATGGCCATACAGCCCGAAAAAACCTACAACAACCCAGTGATTCCGGCCATGAAACCTTCGACAATACATTTTACTGCACAGCCGGACTGTTTTAAGAAAACACTTTGGTGTTACATCCAAAACTCACAGCGAAGGCTTTAATCTTGACATGTTGCTTATGTACAGCTATATAAACACACAAGGATCTCCTGATCTTCAATTGGTACATAAAGAAATATACTCATGACAGGTATCAGCAACAGATGTACAGCAAGAAGTGAGAATCATGGGAAGAGAGAGCGGACTTGCTTGCTGCTTGCTTTTATACCCATTGCTTCTCATCATCAAAAATGGACAAAAGGAAATCATAGAATCATGGATTCTATTCTCATCATACTTGTCACATAGTCATGACTCAGCTTCTTTAGCCTGTCCCTCAAGTTACACATCACCACCTACTTAATCCTTCAGTGGATGTGTGACCACATGTCCATTAGAACTGTATTTTTCAACCAGTAGTGCGCAATGGAGTTACAAACAATGCATTTCTATCAATAGTGCATTATCTTCCTAACAGGATACCAGGCAAAGAAGATGTTATTGGTCAATCTTTCTGTCTTAGTCATTATTAGTCAAAGCAAGTTTTGTACTAATGGTGGATTTTGTCTAAAGCAAGAGGTGTGCAGAAAGCACATCATCCATATGGTTTCTATATGGTTGCCCATTTTGTTGTTGCGTTTCTTTACACAATTTCTATGGTGAGCCTACCAAACAGTCTTCTTTTCAAGATTTGTTCAGAGGAGGTTTGCCTTCCTTTGAGTCTGAGAAAATGTAATCATCCACTGGGTTTCAATGCCCAAAGGAGGATTCAGACCAGTCTCCAGCATCACAGTCCAACATCCAAGCCACGATTCCGAGCTGGCTCTCCAATTTCTTGCCCATTATAGAACCATAGAATCATAGAATCATAGAGTTGGACAGTCCAACCCCCTGCCAAGAAGCAGGAAAATCGCATTCAAAGCACCCCTGCCAGATGGCCATCTAGCCTCTGTTTAAAAGCCTACCTTGGAGACCTTTCAGAGTGCCTCTCAGTTCTAGTTACTAGAACTGAGTGGAGCCCTCAGTGGCACAGGTTTAAACCCCTGTGCTGGCAGGACTGAAGACTGACAGGTTACAGGTTCAAATCCAGGGAGAGGCGGATGAGCTCCCTCTATCAGCTCCAGCTCCTCATGCGGGGACATCAGAGAAGCCTCCCAAGGATGATAAAAACATCAAATCATCCGGGCGTCCCCTGGGCAACATCCTTGCAGACGGCCAATTCTCTCACACCAGAAGCGACTTGCAGTTTCTCAAGTCGATCCTGACATGACAAAAAAAAAAACCCTAAAA